>NW_025423273.1:0-141640 GCF_020497125.1 Mauremys mutica
CTATAGACGTGCAATGGTCAGAAATTGCACCAGCAGAGAAGTATATTGCAGGGAAATCATAAGGAAATTAAGAGTTTAAATTATCCTCCACATGTCCCGCGTCCCACTAAAATGAATCCAACCCACAGGGCACATGGGCAGAAGTATCGATGTCAGGATGCTACATTGTTAGCACAGTAAATGAAGCTGCAAAATAAATGATGTTTAAATGACCTCACTCTATTTTTTTACAATTCGGTATTAAGAGGTAATAGATACAGATGTACACCAGGCAGGGTCGTTTGGAGGATGAAGCCTTTATGCTTCCATCTCCCACCACTGTCAAGTTTGAGCCAATTAGGACAAGTCAGCAAATAAGAACAACCTCAGGTCTCAGTAACTGCTGCAGGTAGCAAAGTCCTACAGGGAGCAGTTTCTGGCACTACACCTGCCCAGCTCTGCTCCCTGGCTCTTCTCGGGCTCCTGCTCTCTCCTTAGCTCTGCCCCACTCTGGCCCAGGCAGTTCCAGCTCCCACGGAGGATGGGACCCCCTGGCCTGGTGACTCCCTCATTACACTGCCTGGCCTGTCAGTGCGGCTAACTTGGAGCTTTGGCCTCTCCCCATTGCCCAGGGGACTGTCAGTCTCAGGGTCCTGATTTCCCATTGGCCCTTCCCCCTTCTACTGGGACTGGGAACCAGCCAACCAAAACCCCCACTAAGCTTTAGTAAGGGGCCAACAGTCCCTTACATGAGCCAGCCCCATGAGGGTCACTGATGGCCAGAGAAGGCAGTATGTGCTGGTCCCATGGTGTAATGGGCAGCACTCAGGACTCTGAATCCTGCAATCTGAGTTCAAATCTCAGTGGGACCTTGTGGTAAAGCCCTGGAGCTCCCAGTGCTCAACTTCCCTGTCTCCAGCTGTGCAAGAGCAGTTTTTTCCCCTCCTGCTGGATGGGTCAGGGCTCTAGAACTGACACCTGAGGGTTGGGATTCTCACGGCTTCACCTGGTGCCCACAAGTCTGGCACTTGCCACTGTGCTTGAAGGAAGCAGGGCTGGGCAGGTGGGAGCCCAGCACCTCTCCTCCTCTGGGCACCTAGAGCAGAGGCGGCTGGTGCTGACAGCTCCAAGGGAAGGCTTAAAAGCAGTGGAGGTCAGGGCAAGAGGAGGAGAGGACCATGCCTATGTGTGGCCAGCAGACAGCCACAGGGCCAGCCTGCTCCCTGCTGTGCTGAACCCCACTGAAGGCCACCCACAGGCCAGCATGCGGGGCGGCTGCTGATGCTCTGTGGCCAACATCAGAAGAGGGTAGGAAAGCAGGGCCAGCCCCCCTGGTGGGGCCTCTGACCATTCCCACTCATGGTGCTCACTTTGGAAGTGGAGCCGTCCATTTTTTTGGCAAGTCAGGAAGGGCAAAGGTGAGACTGGAAGCACCTGGGACTCAGGTCCCAGCTTTTGTGACGCCCAACCCCCAACTCCTTCCCGGGGCTCTAGCTGAAGCCAGAGCATTGCCCTGAGCGGCCAAGAAGAGGTTCCAAGAACATAACATAAGAACATAAGAAAGGCCGTACCGGGTCAGACCAAAGGTCCATCTAGCCCAGTATCTGTCTACCGACAGTGGCCAATGCCAGGTGCCCCTGAGTTTGTGAACCTAACAGGCAATGATCAAGTGATCTCTCTCCTGCCATCCATCTCCATCCTCTGACGAACAGAGGCTAGGGACACCATTCTTACCCATCCTGGCTAATAGCCATTTATGGACTTAGCCACCATGAATTTATCCAGTCCCCCTTTAAACATTGTTATAGTCCTAGCCTTCACAACCTCCTCAGGTAAGGAGTTCCACAAGTTGACTGTGCGCTGCGTGAAGAAGAACTTCCTTTTATTTGTTTTAAACCTGCTGCCTATTAATTTCATTTGGTGACCCCTAGTTCTTGTATTATGGGAATAAGTAAATAACTTTTCCTTATCCACTTTCTCAACATCACTCATGATTTTATATACCTCTATCATGTCCCCCCTTAGTCTTCTCTTTTCCAAACTGAAGAGTCCTAGCCTCTTTAATCTTTCCTCATATGGGACCCTCTCTAAACCCCTAATCATTTTAGTTGCTCTTTTCTGAACCTTTTCTAGTGCTAGAATATCTTTTTTGAGGTGAGGAGACCACATCTGTACACAGTATTCGAGATGTGGGCGTACCATGGATTTATATAAGGGCAATAATATATTCTCAGTCTTATTCTCTATCCCCTTTTTAATGATTCCTAACATCCTGTTTGCTTTTTTGACCGCCTCTGCACACTGCGTGGACATCTTCAGAGAACTATCCACGATAACTCCAAGATCTTTTTCCTGACTCGTTGTAGGTAAATTAGCCCCCATCATGTTGTATGTATAGTTGGGGTTATTTTTTCCAATGTGCATTACTTTACATTTATCCACATTAAATTTCATTTGCCATTTTGTTGCCCAATCACTTAGTTTTGTGAGATCTTTTTGAAGTTCTTCACAATCTGCTTTGGTCTTAACTATCTTGAGCAGTTTAGTATCATCTGCAAACTTTGCCACCTCACTGTTTACCCCTTTCTCCAGATCATTTATGAATAAATTGAATAGGATTGGTCCTAGGACTGACCCTTGGGGAACACCACTAGTAACCCCTCTCCATTCTGAGAATTTACCATTAATTCCTACCCTTTGTTCCCTGTCCATTAACCAGTTCTCAGTCCATGAAAGGACCTTTCCTTTTATCCCATGACAGCTTAATTAACGTAAGAGCCTTTGGTGAGGGACCTTGTCAAAGGCTTTCTGGAAATCTAAGTACACTATGTCCACCGGATCCCCCTTGTCCACATGTTTGTTGACCCCTTCAAAGAACTCTAATAGATTAGTAAGACACGATTTCCCTTTACAGAAACCATGTTGACTATTGCTCAAGAGTTTATGTTTTTCTATGTGTCTGACAATTTTATTCTTTACTATTGTTTCAACTAATTTGCCCGGTACCGACGTTAGACTTACCGGTCTGTAATTGTCGGGATCACCCCTAGAGCCCTTTTTAAATATTGGCGTTACATTAGCTAACTTCCAGTCATTGGGTACCGAAGCCGATTTAAAGGACAGGTTACAAACCTTAGTTAATAGTTCCGCAACTTCACATTTGAGTTCTTTCAGAACTCTTGGGTGAATGCCATCTGGTCCCGGTGACTTGTTAATGTTGAGTTTATCAATTAATTCCAAAACCTCCTCTAGTGACACTTCAATCTGTGACAGTTCCTCAGATTTGTCACCTACAAAAGCCAGCTCAGGTTTGGGGATCTCCCTAACATCCTCAGCCGTGAAGACTGAAGCAAAGAATCCATTTAGTTTCTCCGCAATGACTTTATCATCTTTAAGCGCTCCTTTTGAATTTTGATCATCAAGGGGCCCCACTGGTTGTTTAGCAGGCTTCCTGCTTCTGATGTACTTAAAAAACATTTTGTTATTACCTTTGGAGTTTTTGGCTAGCCGTTCTTCAAACTCCTCTTTGGCTTTTCTTATTACACTCTTGCACTTAAGTTGGCAGTGTTTGTGCTCCTTTCTATTTGCCTCACTAGGATTTGACTTCCACTTTTTAAAGGAAGTCTTTTTATCTCTCACTGCTTCTTTTACATGGTTGTTAAGCCACGGTGGCTCTTTTTTAGTTCTTTTACTGTTTTTCTTAATTTGGGATATACATTGAAGTTGGGCCTCTATTATGGTGTCTTTAAAAAGGGCCCACGCAACTTGCAGGGATTTCACTTTAGTCGCTGTACCTTTTAACTTTTGTCTAACTAACCCCCTCATTTTTGTATAGTTCCCCCTTTTGAAATTAAAGGCCACAGTGTTGGGCAGTTGAGATGTTATTCCAATCACAGGGATGTTGAATGCTATTGCATTATGGTCACTATTTCCAAGCGGTCCTGCTATAGTTACCTCTTGGACCAGCTCCTGCGCTCCACTCAGGATTAAATCTAGAGTCGCCTCTCCCCTTGTGGGTTCCCGTACCAGCTGCTCCATGAAGCAGTCATTTAAAGTATCGAGAAATTTTATCTCTGCATTTCGTCCTGAAGTGAAATGTTCCCAGTCAATATGGGGATAATTGAAATCCCCCACTATTATTGGGTTCTTAATTTTGATAGCCTCTCTAATTTCCCTTAGCATTTCATCATCACTATTACTGTCCTGGTCAGGTGGTCGATAATAGATCCCTACTGTTATATTTTTACTAGAGCATGAAATTTCTATCCATAGAGACTCTATGGAACCTGTGGATTCGCTTAAGATTTTTACTTCATTTGAATCTACACTTTCTTTAACATATAGTGCCACTCCTCCCCCTGCACGGCCTGTTCTGTCCTTCTGATATATTTTGTACCCCGGAATGATTGTGTCCCATTGATTGCTCTCAGTCCACCAGGTTTCTGTGATGCCTATTATATCTATATCCTCCTTTATCACAAGACACTCTAGTTCACCCATCTTATTATTTAGACTTCTGGCATTTGTGTACAAGCACTTTAAAAACTTGTCCCTGTTTATTAGCCTACCTTTTTCTGATGTGCCAGATTCTTTTTTATGTGACTGTTTATCATCTGATCCGGCCCTTACATTATACTTCTCATTCCTCTGCTCCTGACTATAACCTGGAGATTCTCTATCATCAGACTCTCCCCTAAGAGAAGTCTGTGTCCGATCCACACGCTCCTTTGCAGCAGTCGGCTTTCCCCCATCTCCTAGTTTAAAAACTGCTCTACAACCTTTTTAATGTTTAGTGCCAGCAGTCTGGTTCCACTTTGGTTTAGGTGGAGCCCATCTCTCCTGTATAGGCTCCTCCCATCCCAGAAGTTTCCCCAGTTCCTAATGAACGTGAACCCCTCCTCTCTACACCATCGTCTCATCCACTCATTGAGACTCTGAAGCTCTGCCTGCCTACCTGGCCCTGCGCGTGGAACTGGGAGCATTTCTGAAAATGCCACCATAGAGGTCCTGGATTTCAGTCTCTTCCCTAGCAGCCTAAATTTGGCTTCCAGGACATCTCTCCTACCCTTCCCTATGTCATTGGTACCTACATGTACCACGACCACTGGCTCCTCCCCAGCACTACACATAAGTCTATCTAGATGCCTCGAGAGATCCGCAACCTTCGCACCAGGCAGGCAAGTCACCATACGGTTCTCCCGGTCATCACAGACCCAGCTATCTACATTTCTAATAATCGAATCTCCCATTACTAACACCTGCCTTTTCCTAGAAACTGGAGTTCCCTCCCCCGGAGAGGCAACCTCAGTGTGAGAGGTAACCCCAGCACCATCTGGAAGGAGGGTCCCAACTACGGGAAGGTTTCCCTCTGCTCCCATTGACTGCTCTACTTCCCTGAGCCCTTCTTCCTCCTCAACAGCACAGGAGCTGTCTAAGCGGAGGTGGGACAATTCTACAGTGTCCCGGAAAGCCTCATCAACATACCTCTCTGCCTCTCTCAGCTCCTCCAGTTCCGCCACCCTGGCCTCCAAAGTCCGTACATGGTCTCTGAGGGCCAGGAGCTCCTTGCACCGACTGCACACATGCGCCACCCGCCCACAGGGCAGGTAATCATACATGCGACAGTCAGTGCAATAAACTGGATAGCCCCCACTCTGCTGCTGGGCTTCTGCCTGCATTGTCTCCTAGTTAGCGAAAGGGTGGTTTACGGAAAGTAGTTTTAGAATGTAGTTTGGTATATAGGTTTTAGGATTTTAGGGGGGGGCCACGGGAAAGGGGTTAGGGCTGGCAAGGGGCTCCCACTCCCTTCCCACTGCCCTTCTAAACTCCCTTCTAAACGTCCAGCCCTGAAGGGAGCAGAACTTGCAGCACAAAGTGAGCACAACCACGAGGGGACTCAAATCCTGAATCATCCGATCCACAGGGAGATGCCTTATCCTTTAGGCCACATGATGAGGGGGTCTAAGCTCTTCTTTGGAAAAGCCGGACACTGTGTTTCTCAGGACATCTGCTGAGGGGGGCGAGACGCTCTGGGCACAAGAAGTCGAGTTCCCAGTGAGACGTGAGAGTTAATTGTATGGGGCCAGGTGCAGGGCTTTGGCAGGGAGGCTCGGGCATGGGGGATTGAGGTGCAGTGGATGGACCGGCTGTCTAGGCACAGAGATTTAGTCTCCCTGAGGAGGAGGAGGAATCCTGCTGACAGGCAGTGGCTGTGCAGAAAAAGAGGAGGGGTTCCTGGGACTTTTTTTGCCTCTCTTTTGCCTGCCTGCTCACTCTTGCCTGCACACTGGGATAATCACTCTTGTGGTGAATGGTGAAGATGTTTCCTAACAAGCCCAGGTAGCTCAGTTGGTAGAGCATCAGGCTCTTAATCTGAGGGTCCAGGGTTCAAGCCCCTGTCTGGCTGCTCAGCTTTTAAGTTGCCTTGTGTGCCAGGAGCCAAACTCTGTTCACAGCCACATGCAGATTCCCAGAAGCTGTGGCCATTTCCTGGAAAGGTTCCTTTCCTTAGCAATCAGGAGACAGGCCACGTCTGCATGTGCAGATAGCGCAGTCTCTGGCTGCCAGGAAGTGCTGTGGGGCCAGGTGCTGAGAAAGCCCAGAGGGGGAGCAGCAGAGATGGGGGGAAGGGAGAGAGAGAAGCAATGAGGACAGAGCACAAGTGTAAAGGGGGCATCTGGTCTGGCTATTGGGGCAAACTTCCCTGGTTTATACAAGACCCTGGTGGAATTGGCCAGTGGAAGGATCTGAGTCCCCACCCCCTTACCCAGAGGCTGCCTGACCTCGAGGACTGTTAGGATACAGAGATTCAGGCCAGTCTGCAAAGGCCTGTACTTTAAGAATTTAGGTGTATTTTTATCACTTAGCTAGTTATAAAGATATAAAAGAAAGAATAAAAAAATCACTGTCTGTCTATGTAATGGCCTTCTCTTACTGTGACAGTCTGAGGCCTGGTTCTTCGGCTAAGCAGCAAAGGCAGCCATAAGCTGGGAAGTGTATGGCCACATCCTCACATTCCCAACTAGTCACACTGAAATAAGGTGCGATTGGGCTGTTAGGAATACAATCCTGCCCTGATATTCCTGTCACCTCCAGAGAAAGGGAAACTTAGTTTGGCAGCATCCTGTCTGACAAGAACTCACTTATCAATAGACACAGCTGGAAAACCCTTATGTCTGTATAGATGTAGTTGTGAAATCCTCCCTTCTGTATTGTTTTGTATGTTTATTTGCATGGTCTCTGTCTGGGTCTGTGATTGTTTCTGTCTGCTGTATAATTCATTTTGTTGGGTGTAACCAGTGAAGGAGGTGGAATATAACCATGTTACAGTATATTAGGACTGGGTAGTCTAGAGAAGGAGTGAGGGTGCCAGGCGGCGCGGCGGTCGGGGCCACGTGGTGAGTGTCCCGCTGAAGCGCTGGCTGCCCCCTTCTCTCTCCCCCTGCTCCCTCCCCTTCCCTCCCCCACTAGACCGGGCGCGCACTCTGCAGCACAGGGAGTCCACTGGCTCCGGCCGCCCTGTGGGGTTTTTTTTTGTTTTTCCCCTGCTTTGCCGGCCGCGCCGTTGTCTTTCCCCCCATCCCCCTGCTTTGCTGCTCCAGCCCCACCGTTTTTGTGTTGCCCCTCCAGCCGCACCATGACCCCCCCAGCTTTGCCGCTCCACCCGGGCCGTTTTTCCCCCTGTTTTGTTGCTCCGGTGGCCCCACCCCATTTTTTTTTGCTTGGGGCGGCAAAAAAGCCAGAGCCGGCCCTGCCCACACCTGACTCCCTGCCATCTCTACCCGGGCCTGACAAGCTTTGCTTGTGTTTGGATTCTGCAAAGCAGAGGAGCAGGTGAGGTTTTCCTTGCAAGTTGTGTGTGAGTCAATCTTTGGCCAGGTCTGCACTACAAAGTTGTTTCAGCAGAATTACATTGCTCAGGTGTGTGAAAAACACACAACGCTCCCTCGGTCGGCAGCTTGTGGCCGGTGCACACAGTGCAATGCCACGTCTGGCAACAAAACTGCCCTGTTTTGGTGACAAAATAAAACGACTTCGATGAGAGGTCTAGAGCTTTTTGCAGCAAACTTAAAGTGACAGAGTAGACGCTGCTGTTCATTATATCACCATAACTGGCCTCCTCCAGTATCCCACAATGCCCGCCGTGAACTCGCCTGCCCTGCATTCCTGCTACAGAGCCATGGGCCCCTCCCCTTTCATCGCTCTGGGAAGTTCTGACAGCTGAGCCTGCTGCTCTGTTCCGGCAGCCAGGAGCAAATCACTGCCGTGGATGCTGCTCTCTCCCGCCCTGCGAACACAGAGCAGGGTGGCGGGAACTTCCTTACATTGGGGGGGGGACACCGGCATCCGAACTGTGATGCCCCCATGACACCCCTTCCATCAAGGAGGCTCTTACCTTCTAAACAGGGATGGCTGTTTTCTAGTAAAATCACTAAAAGGGAAGGAGTTTTCTCCTTCATAGAATCTATGATTCTATGATTCTATGAAGGAGAAAACTCAAAAGAGGTTCCTCCTGGCGCTCACGTACGTGAACCTGAATATTCTCTCAGTCCTCAAAGAGAGACCTCGAGAAGCAAAGCCACTGGGGTCTCTGAGGTTTCCCTGGCCCCTCGCCCCTGTCCTGCCTGGCTGATGTCAGCATCTCTCTGTGAGGTCACCACCTCCCCACCACCTTTGACCAATAGTCTGAGGTCCTGCAAAAGGCCTTTGTGATGTCACTGCCACACCCCTCCCTTGCTGTGCTAATGTCCTGCCCCTGCCCAGGCACTTTGGAGGTTTGTGCTACTTCCTGTGGATCACCCCACTCAAGGAGCGTTCGTTCTAGGCAGCAAGCCGGCTAGACAGGAAAACATCAGACGCTGCTCCCAATGCTACACTCAGTTTTTCAGAAATTAGTCGACTTTATGGCCAGAAGAGACCATTAGAGCATCTAATCTGACCCCCTGCATATCACAGGCCTCCTGTATGACACAATAGCTACTTTTGGGGCAAACACATTCCAGAAAGGCTTCTAGTCTTCATTAAATGACATCAAGAGATGGTGAATCCACCACTTTCCTTGGTAGCTTGTTCCTGTGGTGAATCATCCTCGCTGTTGAATATTTGTGCCTTAGTTGTAATATGAATTTGTCTCTTTTCACTTTCCAGCCATTGTGTCTTGTTATGCCTTTCTCTGCTACATTCAAGAGCCCTTTAATACCCAATATTTTCTCTCCATTAAGGCCCTTCAACAATTCAATGAAGTCACCTTTCATTCATGAAGGACCCCCCGCCGCAGAATTGCCGCCGAAGACCCAGAGTGGAAGAATCTCCGGAGGTCCGGACCCCACGAGAGTTTTCCAGAGCTCCCGGAGTTAGTGAAGGACCCTGCTCCAGGAGCCCCAAAAAACTCTTGTGGGCGCCCCTGCGGGGACCAGGGCAAATTGCCCCACTTACTCCACCATCTGGGCGGCCCTGATGGGACCTGGAGCTACTGTTATTTCAGGACTCCTGTGAGACCCTCAGCTGGTTGGTTTGCACTCTGCTCTTGGGACTCTCTCTCCTCCTCCCTCTCTGCTGCTCTCCTCCCCTAGACATTGAACCCAGCCCTTGCTGCTGCCAACACCAACTGGCAGAAGGGCCTATAAGTCCCCTGCCTGAGGGGAGGCCAATGCGTGTGGTGGACCATAAGCAATATGATATTTTCTGTCTTATTCTCTATCCCTTTCTTAATGATTCCCAAGATTCTCTTTGCTTTTTTGACCGTCGTTGCACATTGAGTGGATGTTTCCAGAGAACTATCCACAGTGACTCCAAAATCCCTCACTTGAGTGGCAACAGCTATTTTTGGCCTCGTCATTTTATATGTATAGTTGGGATTATGTTTTCCAATGTGCATCACTTTGCATTTATCAACAAATCTGTCATTTTGTTGCCCTTTCACCCAGTTTTGTGAGATCTTTTTGTAACTTTTCCCAGGCTGCTTTGGACTTAACTTTCCTGAGTAGTTTTGGATCATCTGCAAATTTTGCCACCTCGCTGTTTACCCCTTTTTCCAGATCATTTATGAATATGTTGAATAATACTTGTCCCAGACCCCCTGAGGGACACCACTATTTATTCCACCACTGACCATTTATTCCTACCTTTTAACCAGTTATTTACCCATGAGAGGACCTTCCCTCTCATCCCATGGGAGTGTAATAGAGCAGAACAGGGCTTCCTTGGGAGGGGGAGTGAACTGAGAATATATCAGGGGGTCGTGCACATTTACTGTCCTGGTGAAAAAGTGTGTCTGATACTCAGTCTTTGCTGCTCCTGCCGGCTGTGACTGCTGAGGACATTTTCCTTCTCTGCTCCAGGGTCTCTCCTCTGCCAGATTCTCAGCAAGTCAGGCCCCCTGCAGACTATGGCAGAGCAGTTTGGTAATAGGCTGCAGGACTCACCACATAAGAATGTAGCTGCTGTAGCACCTTGACTGTCCATGGGCCAAATCCTGCAGCCCTGGATAACCTCCCACTGATGGTGATGGGAATTGAGCCTTTGTAACTAGCTGCTGGTACCTGAGGTCTCAGCTAAGGATTAAACTGGTGGCAAACACAGCTTCAGCCAGAGCAGTGAAGGACGTAAATGAAAGAGCAAAGCCGGCCATCCGGGGAGCTGCTGCAATCCCGTCACCACAGCTGGAAGGGAGAAGAGGAAAAACTCCCTAAAGTGCTGGGAGCAGCCCCGAGAAAAGGAAGTTTGTCAGTGAGATCAGTAGCAATAACTGTGAAATGAAGCAGTGCTTTCTCCTCTGTGCCGACATGGCTGAATTGTGTTACTGTACTGTGAGAATAAGCTTTTAAATATCCTGCTCTAATTTCAGGATGGGTCTGTAACTATAATTGGTCTCTGTGGGAAGTGGCCTCTAGATAGTGATCTTTGGGCAGAACTGGCTGAAGAGCCTTCCTACTCACCAGGAGATCCTGGCTTGGCCTGACAGTTCTTCCTTGCTGAACCTGGCTTTTCTGTCAGGCTCCTTTCTTTTATTTCTTCTCATGAAAAGAAAAGACCTCACTGCACAATCCTTGTAAGTGCTTGTTCAAGACACAGAGAACCTTCCTTGCGGCTAAGTCTTGGAAAGTGTTAAATGGTAAGTCTGGAGTTGATGGAAAGGTTACCATGACTCAGAGTTGAGCTGAAGCTGCTGTGACTGAAACACAGAGCACTAATCAGTATCTGATCACAGCAGCTTGTGGGAGAAGCACATTTTAGAAGCCCTCTGTCAGCTCAGCTGTGGCTTTCTGTGCACTGAGCCAGCCTGCTCAAGGTCTGCAAGTCTTGAGGGAAATGGGGAACATTTTTACTTTGGAATTTGAAGGTGATCTCTGGGACCATCAAGTGGAATGGTTGCAAATAAGCCTCTGAGGCAGGGACCATGGCTTAGCTGGCTAAAGCACCTGTCTTGTAAACAGGAGATCCTGGCTTCAATTCCCAGTTGTGCCGTGTTCTATAGGTTTTGTCTCCTCTGCTCGTATTTTCCTGTGTCTTTCTAGGAAACAGAAGAGACCTCCCTTGACAATTCAAGTAATTGCTTGTGAAGGAAAAGGCTTCTTTCCAGCGGAGCGTTGGAGAGAATCAAATCCTCAGTCTGGAGTTGATCAAAAGGCTATTGGCATTGGCAAGGAGGTTGCTCCTGCTGCAATTTGCTGTGACAGGAGACCCTGTGTTGGGCACCCATGCGATTCGCTGGGGATATCTGTGCACAGAGCCCCTTCTAGAGGATTCTCTGCAGGGCTTGCAGGAAATGGAGAATTACTGTCCTTTCACCTTTCATGTTAGTGTTGATGAAAAATGGAGCAATTAGGGGAGAAGTCCCAGAGTGTGGCACCATGGCAGAGCTTGCCAAGAGAGCTGCTGGATAAAGAGCAGATTCAGGATCCAGCATCCAGTGCTGCCTTGCTGAACGTGCCTCCTCTTGTCCCCTTTTGGTCAATCTTTTTTGTTAACGGAGAAGCCCGACTCTGGCTAGCCATACAAATGCTTGCAAAAGAAACGGGTTTTTTTTGCTGACAACTGTCAAAAGGAGGCTTTGGATAAACATGGAAACAAGGTCAAGGTCACTGTAACTCATCTTGCATGTGCAGTTGTTGAAGCTACAAGGCAGAGCACTAAGCACAGTATTACCACGGCTGGTCACAGCAGGATCTCTGTGTGGTGAGATCCGTGGGGTACAATCCCAAACTGTGGAACTGCTCTGTCCTCTTATCTCTCCAGCCTGGGCTGTGTCTTACAATGCTGCACTAGTGACAAGCAGCAAAACCCGCTCCATGTGTTGTGATCACTCAGCCAACAACATGCAGCAATGCACTCAACTAAGTTGCATGAATGCTCTATAAGCCACTCCTCAATTATACATAGAGGGACACCAGCATATCTCCCCAGCCCTCAGCCTTGCACCTCAGAAATGTACCCTCTTACACTGCTCAAAACCTCTTGAAAAGTGCAAGCTCATTAATTAATTCACCACTTCCTCAAAAAGAAAGTGAACATGCACCAGCCTTTGTAATCTGAGCAACTTTCCCAAGCACTTTGGACAATTTCACAAGTAAGTATAAAACATTAAAATAAGTTTATTAACTACAGAAAGATAGATTGTAAGTGATTATAAGTGTTAGGCAGAGAGATCAAAGTTGGTTACATAAATGAAAATCGAATCTCAGTGTGACATTCTAGACCTTTGGGGGAGCGGCTGTAACCCCCATATTCCTCATTTTCATATAATTGTGATCTTACATATAGAGCATGACTTGTAAGGTATCAGGGGAAAGGATGTGATCTGCTGAAAGTCATTTCTCTACCCATCTATGTACACCATTCATGCATATGAAGTTATGAGAATTGTGTAGTGTGGTTGTCACTATGCTGTAAATTGGGGGAATCAGCCATCACCTGCACGAGGCCACACGAGGGGAATTGCTCAGCCTTGCTTGGAGAGATGCAGTGATGCTCACCTGACTCTGAAGAGGGCCACAAAGCCAATGGGGAAGGAAGGACATGATAAAAGGAGGGTCATTCGCCAGGCTTTATCTCTCTCTTCCACCTCCATCTACAGACACCACCACACCAAGCGACTGAAGAGCTGATCAAAGGGGAGACCCTGACTGAAAAGCAACCAGCCAGCCTGTGGTGAGAAGCATCTAAGTTTGTAAGGGCACTGAAAGGGTTAAGATCAGCTTAGAATGTGTTTTGCTTTTATTTCACAAAAACAGCGAGGAGTCCGGTGGCACTGTAAGGACTAAGAGATTTATTTGGGCATAAGCGTTCGTGGGTCAAAAACCCAGTTCCTCAGATGCTTGGGGTGAAAATTGCAGATACAGGCATAAATATATATTGGGACATGACATGAAGGGACCTTACAAGGGGAGAACCAGTGTTGAAGGCCAATTCAGTCAGGGTGGATGTGGTTCATTCCCAATAATTGATGGAGAGGGAAAATTGGTTTTGTAGTGGGCCAGCCACGCCCAGTCCCTATTCAAGCTCAAATTAATGGTAAGTTTGCAAATAAATTGTAACTCTGCAATTTCTCTTTGAAGTCTGTTTTTGAAGTTTTTTGAATGGCTACTTTTAAATGTTAATGAATGCGTGAATGGGTTAGTGAATGTGTAAATGGGCTAGTGACTGTGCAAGTCCCATATGGTCTAGTGGTTAGGTTTCCTGGTTTTTCACCCAGGCGGCCTGGGTTCAATTCCTAGTGTGGAAGCAGTACAGAGCTTTTGCTCAGAAGGGAGGCAGGAAATGAAAGGAATGGGAAGGGATCCTGCCAGCAGGGGAGTTGGATAGTGTTCAGAGGGGATCCCAGAAGTGGGGGTGGGGGCAGTAGCATAGCTGGCGGGATTCAGCAGAAGCAGCCACTTCCCATCAGGCTGGCAGGCAGAGAAGCGGCGTCTGCCGGCTGCATGGCCAGAGGAGCCGTAGGGCGGCAGCGGCAGGCCGGTGTGGAAGCCGCGCCTGCCAGCTGGCGCTGCCCACCACACGGCTGGACGAGTCGCGGGGCAGCAGGCCGGCGTGGAAGTGGCGCCTGCCGGCCGGTGCAGACACACCCAAGCCCTGGGACAGGAGCCGGGGACAGGCGGCAGCGCAGGAGGGAAGGTGAGCGGGTGGAGGGTCTGGTCTGAGGGGGAGCCAAGGGGGCGTGGCCAGAGGAGGAGCCAAGGGGGGGCACCTTTTTTATGTTTTTTGCTCCCCCTATGCTGAAAACCTGGCTATGCCACTGGGTGGGTGGCAGAGCTCTGAGGGGAGATCAGGGAAGGATCCCAGCAGTGTGGGAAGTGGGCAGCATGGAGAGTCCAGGCCTGGCATGGGGAGTGGGAAGGGGGAATGTGTCCCTCTAAACTCATCCCTGCAGACTCGGCAGGACTGGAAGAATTACGTGTTTGTTGGTAAATGTCAATTTCTGTGGAAACACACAACCCAATGGCAAAATATTTCCATCGATAATAATCAAAATTGACAGATGGGCAAAGTAAGAAACATGCTGCTTGAGAACGTGTCCTGTTCTAATCCTATAGGGGTCCCTTCTGCCTTCGGCACCACCCTGTGGGCGTTTCATTTCCCTCCCCATTTTCACACAGAGACACAATTTCCTTTGCATGGATCCATGAACAGCAAAACCTCCCTGTGTCTCTTGTCTGAGCCAGGGCATTCGATTCCATTGAAACCTTCTCTCCTGCAATGGCAATGGTCAAACAGAGGGGACATGTCCACCTTCACCCCCCGCCCCCCAGCAGTGAGATATTTTCTCTCCTCTTCATGCTGCTGTTGTTATTCCATGAGTCATCAAGGATGGAATAAAAAGCTGAGTTTACTCCAGGGTGAGGAAAGAAAGGAGCCACCAACTCCCTGAAAAATCTCAGTGCCCAGAGAAAACCTGCCCTGCTACTGGACTCACAGAGGTGCTGGCGATAGGACGGGAAAAGGGACTGTCTGAATTGTCAAGGCAGCGAATGAACAATCTACAGCAGCATCATTAACCACAGACACACTCTAGACATGCTCCAGCCAGTAGGAAAATGGGCAGGAATTCTTGCTGTTCGGCCATGGCCACACGTACAGAGCTGCACAGCAGTGAGTGTGCTGGGGAAGCTGGTCTGAGCAATTGGAAATGACCCTTCAGTGAGAACAGAGCCATAGTGTAGAAAGGCCCCTGGGTTAAGTGGTTGTGGCTGAGGGCTTAGGGAGCTGGGCTAGAAAACCAGGGGTGTCTTTCTGTGGAGGCTTGATTCTTGCCAGCAAGACAAGGCTGGTGTGTGGTATCTTCATGGTTGTACTTTCAGTGTCAGATCACACACAGACACAGTGCACCAATTATTATTATTATCACCCACAGTGCACCAAGTCTAGACGTATTCAGAGGCTAAGGACAAGTCAACATTTCAAACATTGAGTCTATGTCACTGCAGCTCATTAATGGAGATGCTCTATGCCAGAGTTTCTCAAACTTCCTTTCACTACAACCCCCTTCTGCCAAAAAACTTACTACATGGTCCCTGGGAAGGGAGGTGGAAGGATGCCGTATCTTATACTGACATGTGCCAACTTCTCATAAACTCGAGGCTGGATCTGTGGGAAGAACGTCTCCCTATAGAAGAGACTAACACAATAGGAACAGGGATTCTTTGTTCAATCTGCAGCTCTGAACAAGACACAATTCTTTAGTTCTTAGCTCCAAAACCTGGCAATTTGCTGACCAGGCCTATCTTAGCAAGCAAGGCTTTCTGTTTCCCCAGCTTTCTCTTAGCTGGTCACGATTTGCTAGGCCTCTGGTCCCTTGACCATACTCTGGACTTTGGGTCTGGAAAAGAGCTGGCACAATCCATAGACCAGGTTGTTATACAAAATGCACATGGATTTTAACCCTTCACATTCAGTAATGGCAAAGTTCTTGGTTCAGGCTTGTAGCAGTGATGGAATAAACTGCAGGTTCAAATCAAGTCTCTGGAGTCCATCCACAGCTGGGATGGGTCATTCAGTCCTTTGTCTAGAGCTTCAGTTTGTAGCAAAGTCCCTCCAGAGGTATGAAGCAGGATTGAAGACAAGATTGAGATGAAGCATCAGCCTTGTATAGTCTCTTGCCATGTGGTCTTTGCTTTCTTTGTCTCAAGGACACTCTATGCAGCATGTGGCATAGAAAAACTTAAGAGTTCTGTCCACAGGCAGGTCCCTGCATACCTTGCTGAGGCACAAGGCGTATCTGCCTTCTCTCAATGGGTCGATTGTATAGCTGATGGTCCTTAATGGGCCATCAAGCAAGCTAGGCAGAACTGACACCAACTTGTATGGCTGGGGTGTTCCCTGGAAGCATAGCACAAGTTTGAAATATGGGCAGCATAGAGCCAATATTCATAACGTCAACTACAAAAATGATACACATCTAGAGATAGCATAATTATAATCAGCCAATCAGAACCTCTCCATAGACCCCTTACATGACAACCTTTCTAACATATTGGCTGCAAATATAGAACAGTGGTCCCAACGGTGATCTATGCAGTTACAGATTATGTCAATAACATCACAGGAGGTGACACAGCATCAGTGAGACTGATACTGGAATACAGCCTCCAGTTTTGGTGTCCTCATTTGAAAAAGATGTTGTGAAATTGGAGCTGGGGCAGCAAAGAGCCACCAAGGAAAGTGGTGGATTCTCCATCTCTTGATATCATTTAATGAAGACTAGATGCCTTTCTGGAATGTGTTTGCCCCAAAAGTAGCTATTGTGTCATACAGGAGGCCTGTGATATGCAGGGGGTCAGATTAGATGCTCTAATGGTCTCTTCTGGCCATAAAGTTGACTAATTTCTGAAAAACTGAGTGTAGCATTGGGAGCAGCGTCTGATGTTTTACTGTCTAGCCGGCTTGCTTCCTAGAACGAACGCTCCTTGAGTGGGGTGATCCACAGGGAGTAGCTCAAACCTCCAAAGTGCCTGGCCAGGGGCAGGACATTAGCACAGCAAGGGAGGGGTTTGGCAGTGACATCACAAAGGCTTTTTGCAGGACCTCAGACTATTGGTCAAAGGTGGTGGGGAGGTGGTGACCTCACAGAGAGATGCTGACATCAGCCAGGCAGGACAGGGGCGAGGGGCCAGGGAAACCTCAAAGACCCCTGTGGCTTTGCTTCAGCAAGTCTCCTTCTCCAGGTCTCTCCTTGAGGACTGAGAGAGTATTCGGGTTCACGTACGTGAGCGCCAGGAGGAACCTCTTTCGAGTTTTCTCCTTCCCTTTTCCTGATTTTACTAGAAAACAGCCGTCCCTGTTTAGAAGGTAAGAGCCTCCTCGAGGTTTGAAACCTGTTCAGTCTGATCCATCTGGTGACCGTTGAATTCTAGGCATGGAAAACACGAGCTTAAGGAGGCAGAATTATATTGCGCACCTGGGATTTTGTCCCTTAGAATCACTGGGGTCATTAGGGTTTGTCCTTTTGGTTTCACCTTTTCCTCCATCCATCCCTCCTTTCTCTTTGTCTCTTGCTTCTTTTGTCCTTTCTCCTGTTCCCCTCCCAACACCAGGAGGTGTGTGCATATGTGTCTCAGGGGAATGCTCTGCAGCTCCCACTGTGGGAGGTCCACCCGAAAGTGTGGGGCTGAAATAGTGCTCAGGCAGTGATCCCTAACCAGTGACCTGGGCCATCCTTTGGGCAAGAACCCTCAGCTTCCCGTCCTCAGTCTCTACCCTGATTGGCTGAGCAGGGGGTTATTGACAGGGAGGAGACTCAGGTCCTTGTCGTTCTCTTTTAAGCCCAAGGAAATAAGTCATAACCAGTCATATGTTTGATGGATTTTGCTGCTTCTCTTCATTAATTGTCTCTGAGCAGTTCATGATTCTCTCTAACATTGCAGTTCTCCTCAAATACTTGCTGAATATTTATTGTGCACTGTTGTTGGTCTGGAGCTCATCTGAGAGCACTTTATTCAGGTCATTCAGTGTCTGAAATTCAAGATCCGATGGTTAGTTTGAAAATCAGGGCTCTTGGGTCCTATTCCCAACTCTGCCACTGGCTGGCTGTGTGACCTAAGACAAGTCAATTCTCCTTTCTCAGCCTTAGCTTCTTCCTCTTTCAAGTAGGGATAATAATGATCCGCTCCTACCTACCTCACGGTGGGTGGGGATCCATTGGAGAGTGTCACTAGGAGTAGTGTGTAATATGAGGTGTCCTATCACATTTACTCCGAGCAGATTATGACATAATAGAATAGCTGAAATAGTCTATTTGATTTGTATTTTTTTATTTTGAAATTGTTAATGTTGGAAAATCATAGTGCTAATGAAGCCTTTTTGTATTAGGCCTGAGTAAACCAAAATTATGTTATGCTTGTCCAAACTGTGTTGGAAAGCTTACAGAACTCATTAGACTGAAGGCCGTGTATCTACCTAAGTCAGCTATTTCGCTTATCAGTTTTGTTTGGCTCCCCAAGTATATGTTGGCTCCCCAAGTGTATGCAGCTGCGTTCACATGTATGCATCCAAAGTATCTAGTACAAAGGGTCAACGGATGTATCTTGTGTCCCCTTCAGAATGACAAATGTATCCTCAACAGCTGTATGTCTCTTGTAGCCCCCACAAAATGATATATGTATCCTGCGTACCCAATTATCCCCTAATAGATACATGTACAGGGTCTATAGGTCAACCAAATGACGTAGACAAACGTAGGCTAAGTTGTTTGTTTCGGGGTATAAAGGTAAGCCCATCTGGCCATGTAAGGTGTGTCTCTCTTCTGGCACTAGCCGATCAGAGCACCCGCTCAGCTGACCGATCAATAAAGGGTGTGGTACTTGTCTTCCTGTCTCCGTGCCTCCTTGGTGTAATTAGGTAAGCTCCAGGGGGAAACGAGCCCTTTTGGCTAACAAAATGGCGACTCCACGCCGGGACTTCTCTCCCTGTTGGGGGCGCTGACCGGCGGCCGAGGACGGCTCAGGAGAATGGCCACCTTGAGCTATTGGTTTGCTCAAGCTCCGGGTCGCCGCAATCGGCCGGGACGGCTACGCCCCCTCCACAGAGAACTCCAGCCGACACGGAGGCAAGACAGTACCAGAAGAGGGGAGTCCACCTGCCAGACGTGGCCACTCCGGGCGTGGTAAGTGCGTTACCTCCTGGGTTTGAGGATTAACGCCCCCGAAGTGCGGGTTGGGACCTTGGGCCCCTAATGGTAAAGGAACCCACAAATAGGAAGGTGTGTGGGTAAAAGCTTTCTGGTTAAGGTACCTAGGTTCAGACACGGCTAATGAATAATTCCATTAACTCCACGAGTCCGTGGCCGTGCTGAACAATTACTGGGACTTAGAGCAGCCCCAGGGCTGGCTTTTCTTTTTAGTAGGGGTACTTTTGTTTCTTGTTCTATTGGTATGCTGGAAGCCAAAACTGTAACCGGGTCTAGGAGCGTGTGAACCCATCTTCTCTCCCCCCCCTTCTTTTCCGTGTGGGTAAGGGACAGTCTAAACATTCCACCTCACCCCCTAAGGGTACCCCAGCATATTATATGTACGTACATTATGGTTCTAAAACCTGCAGGTATTTAGAGAATTGGAATCTTTATACGCGTGAAGATCCATCTAAACAATGCCCATTAAAAGGGACCTTTAATCTAGATAAGATCATATATCTCAGAGGAGCTTTTAATCACCAAAGAAAAGCCTCTGACACAGTGTGAGCAATTTGTCTAGAAACGGGTTAATTTAAAACTCAGCTTCGCCCAGAGATAAAAAGAGAAAGTTGTTTTATGCTCAAGGTCAAGCAAACCAAAGGCAGTACAAGTTACAGAACTGAGATTACATTTGCAAAGCTTAACTGTTTGGTGAGATCCAACAGTCTGACTTTGTGACGGATGCCGGTGCTGGTGTGGCTTGGTGACACTGGAGAAGCCAGAGGTAGCTGACCTGGACTAGAATCTCTGAAAGAGACACCGCAGGAGATTCCAGGGTGTAAAAGAACAGCCTTCCCAAGAGCGGAAGCATGTTGGAAATTCTGAACAAGCTGTATACAGGATAATCTCCCGTCCACCTATTCCCCTTTTCTGAATGTTATATACAGACGTGGCCAGTCTGGATATGTGTAAGTATGGGGCATTCATATTTTTTATGAGTGATGTGGAAGCATTCCCAACACTCTCCATTGTTGTTTTATCATTTTAATGAAGCTTTAAAATTTGGTTATATGGTGTATTTTCTCTATCCTCCTGCAACGTCCTGCAGTGTCAGTTTGATCACCTGACATGAGGCATAAATTGGTAACAGAAATTTGTCACAGTTTGGTGAGCAATAGAGAATGGGGGAACCCTGTAGAATTTACACCATCTATTTGTTTTACCCTTGTTGTTTTATGTTTGTTTTATTTGGTTCTGTTGGTGTTATATGTTGAGGATTGCATAATTAAAGGTGTGCCCATTCTCAGCTGCAGTAAGTCTGAGAACTGGAGAAGGGTTTAGCATTCCTCTCTCCACCCTGGTTGACCAGGAAGGGTGGCAGGTGAATCTACCCCCAGTCGTAGCAGGACTGGGCAATAGAGTAGTTGGAGAAAAGGAAAAAAAATGTGTATTTGATAACTGGAATTAAGCAATTAAGAGCATAGATCATGAACCAGGCAGCAACTCAAACCTGCGCCAGGCCAAGTTGCAGGCCTTGAGACAGGACTTCCAGTTATACAAGGAAGCCCTGGCTAAGCAAGTACCAGTCCTTTAGGGACTTGTTAAAATTTAACCATTTGTGCTCAGCATACGCCGTAACAGCAGTGTGTTTGCTACAAGAGGCAATTAAATAGTTAAACGCCAGTGGGCCATGCGTTTTGCCCAGGTGGCGAGCCTCACACGGGAGGACTCGGGTAGTCTTGTGAATAAAATGTTTTAGGGAAAAGACCAGAAGGGTGGGGGCAGAAGCCCATGAAAGAAACGGTTCAGCAAAAAAAAAAAAAAAAAAGGATCGGGCCCAGGCGGCCAGGCAACAGACAGAGAGCTTGGAGAACAGGTTGGAAACTTTTGAGGGTCTCGTGGAAGGAAGAAGTAAGTGAGTGTAAGCATGGGGATTTCAAATACTCAGGAGGATATTTGGAATGGCGATTTGAATTGGTAAGTGGCTGTTGGGAGCCAAGCAAGTGATATAAGGAAAGAGCAAGTGATTTGAAGGAGAGTGAAAAGTTAACTCTGTAGTTGCTGGAGGGAATAGTAGTTGAACTTTGTAAAAATGCTAAAGAGAAAAGTTCTTGGTGTTTTTTTTTTAAATGTTTGTAAATAAATTCAGGCAAAGAAATTATTAGATTGCAATCATTTGGCTATGAACAATTTTGTTGAATTAGCTGAAGAATGTATACAGTGCTATGTAAATAAAAATTTATTAGGCTCTAAGGCACTATAAGTGGTGATGTTTTCTTTCAGTGTTTAAAAGCAGGAGTTAAAAGTAAAAAGCAAGCCAGAAAGCATCTGTATTAATGCAAATTATCTAACTGATAAGGTAAAAGCCACTGAAACCTGGGCTGCCTATAAAACATATACAAGAAAATATGGGGTAATTCCCCTGTTTTGCCTGAAATCAACAAGGGTATTTGTATATTTTAAGCAATAATTGACTGCCCAGAAGGGGTAGACCTCTGTTTTGGTCTTTCAGATAATCAAAGAAAACTAATGCCAGCTGAACAGCATTCAACGTATCGTGATTTACTGGCAGAGTAAAAATTAAGTTTTGTGTTCTATGTTCTGTCTTGTGGTGTTTGTCTTGTAGCCAAATTGTTGTGATTAATATTTTCATGGGATGGTCTGGTTTGAAATAAAGCAGAAGGCTTGAATTGAAATGCAGATATTTGTTTTGTTCAACTTAAAATACAAAGTGTTTGGATACATCAGAAAAATGTGATCTATTAAAGTCTAATATATTTTCTTAAGTAAGAGAAAGAAACTACATTGGCCAAATCTTTTAATTGAAAATTGTTGTTAAAATTTGCATACTAACAGTCTTTGGAAGCGAGGACATGAAAAGTTAACCCACTCCCCATATTGTGCATGGCATCCTTCTGGCTACCTCAAACTTCTAGCCAGAGGGCTGGGGATGGTGGGAAGCTATTGAACTAGAGGTTGTATTAAATAAACTCATCAAAGTGGGTGTGCTTGTCCTGGCTTGTTGTTCCAAAGCTCTGTAATAAGGTTATGTTAGTAGAAGGGTATATGTGGCATACATTAAATAATAAGACTAATGTACTGTATAACAGCAATGTGTATGTGTTCATTGTTAACAAAAGGCGTATAAGTAAAAAAGTAAAAGTTTCCTTTGTAGGTTAAAAAAAAAAAAAAAAAAAAAAAAAAAAAAAGCCAAAAAGGGGAAAAGGAAAAAGAACGAGTTAACTGAGAAAAACTTTAATTAGCAAGCTCAGTCCAAAAAAAAACCAAAAAAAAAAAACCACTGACTTCGTTCAAGGACACTTGGCTAACAACCAGAAAAGGGGGGCTTGAATATGCCCAACCAGCTGTAAAATCTGCAAAGACACTAATGCAATGTGTTAGGTTTCCTTTTTACACAGGTAAAGACGCACTACCCGAAGACCCTAGCAGCCCTGCCACTCCATGGAACCTGGAGACCGGATCAATGTACAGGTCCACCAACGAAGACTGCTTTGGCTCCACACTGGAAAGGCCCTTATTGAGTCCTGCTGATTACCAACACCGCTGTGATGTGCCAAAGACTGATTGCTTGGACCCATGATTCTCACTGCAAAAAGACCCCTCTACATCAGGAGAATTCTCCTACTGACGATTAGCCTATTCCTTCTTCTAGCTCCACTGTGCCTTCTGGACAGCAGGGAAAAAGGACAAGGTGACGTGCTAGCTAACCTCTCCCTTGTCCACTGACAGACCTACTGTGCCTTTGAACTTTTCTAGAAGAATCAAAAACCATTACAGGGTGATGTGCTGATAATCTCTCCCCTGTAGAATGCTAAACTACAATTGTTTTGGGAAAGGAGAAGGAACGCTCACTCCACTGACATTGCCAAAGTCCAGGAATTCCTGACTAAAAAGGACATTGAGAACTGACCCTGGTGAAGAATCAAAGAATTATACACTGGCAGGAACAAACTTGTGGGACCCCTGCTTGGGAATGTGGTATTAATTGAATGTTGGGGTTTATTCTACAGGCTGCGCCCTGTGTTTTGGATAAATCCTTTAGTATGTCTTGCCCTCCCTCATTGGATTTTAAATGGTATTGTCTTTATCCAGTTTTCAGATCACTTTTACATACCCAGATTGCTCACAAGGGGCTGCCATTAGATTAGCACAACAAAGAGCCTGGGTTATTTCCTATAGAAGGAAAGGGAATTGACCAGATCCCTGTGGGCTGGGGCCAATAGTGTTGCAGTCATCTGAATTATTTTTCAAAGGCCAAGAACATAATAAGAAATTGGGCCGACTAGAAAGGGCCACTAGCCTTATTTATGAAGTTCAGCTAACCCAAGTATACGCTGAAGTTGGTGAGTTACATGTCATTTCCACCCTTAGTTCTATAACCCAGAAGTTACTGACAGAGATGGTATTGAATATCACTGAGGCTGGGAAGGCATTGCAGTGGGATCTAGTATGTTTAAAATTTCAGGATTTCCTCGATGACCAGCTGATGGCCATTTGAAGTGATCTTGAGCACCAGACTTGACCCACTGCCCTTACAGACATATCAGGAGTACCATCTGATCTGTGGTCATGAAGACATACTTGGACACTTTCTGGGTGGAAGTGTGTACATTTACAGTGCTCCTTCCAAGCATATGGACCGGTTGGGGTGGGTGTGGCTCCCACATACCGAATCCTGCCGGGTCCATGGGGAGGATGCATATGGGATTAAATTATTCACCGAGACATCTGGGAAATTAAACCACTGGGTATACCTACCTGAGTTATAGTCAGTGCCCCGATCCCTTCGTTGTTAAATGAACAAGGTTCCACTCTTTTGTCCATGCATTCATTCCTGGGTTGGGGGTGACTAAGCTTAAAAGAGCAGTTGTAAATATTTCTGCAGAGCTTCATTGCTTTTTGGCCTCAAAGTGTGAGAAAACTCAGCCAAAAGGTTTGGTGAGTATTCTCAAAGGGGGGAGTTGTTGGAAAATCATAGTGCTAATGAAGCCTTTTTGTATTAGGCCTGAGTAAACCAAAGTTATGTTATGCTTGTCCAAACTGTGTTGGAAAGCTTACAGAACTCATTAGACTGAAGGCCGTGTATCTACCTAAGTCAGCTATTTCGCTTATCAGTTTTGTTTGGCTCCCCAAGTATATGTTGGCTCCCCAAGTGTATGCAGCTGCGTTCACATGTATGCATCCAAAGTATCTAGTACAAAGGGTCAACGGATGTATCTTGTGTCCCCTTCAGAATGACAAATGTATCCTCAACAGCTGTATGTCTCTTGTAGCCCCCACAAAATGATATATGTATCCTGCGTACCCAATTATCCCCTAATAGATACATGTACAGGGTCTATAGGTCAACCAAATGACGTAGACAAACGTAGGCTAAGTTGTTTGTTTCGGGGTATAAAGGTAAGCCCATCTGGCCATGTAAGGTGTGTCTCTCTTCTGGCACTAGCCGATCAGAGCACCCGCTCAGCTGACCGATCAATAAAGGGTGTGGTACTTGTCTTCCTGTCTCCGTGCCTCCTTGGTGTAATTAGGTAAGCTCCAGGGGGAAACGAGCCCTTTTGGCTAACATTAAGAGCAGCAATTACTTAGCTCAGTCTGAAGCATCTTATCTAATGTTTGAGATCTAAGTGTCTCCTCTTTGTGTGCGAGGAGACAATTTAAACACACTGTGACAAACAGGAGATGCTTTTGTTTTGCAACAAAATATTTGTGCAAAGAACTTTCATCCCACTTGTTTTGATTTCGAGAAACAAACTGGTTTAGTCTGAAGGGGATTTTCTGACAGAAATGGTTTCAATGAAATTTCCCCACCATCTCGATTCCTGGGCTCTATCCCTTTCTCTGTTTTTTTTTGTCCATTAGAACAGGAGTCAGGACTGTTGGCTTCTCTTTCTGGCTCTGCCACCACCTTGCTGTGTAGGCCCTTGGGAAGGTCACTTCCCTTCTTTGTACTTCAGGCGTCTCCCTATCTGTCCAATGAGAACAGGGACAGTTCTCGAACTCTGGGCAGTCATTTTTAGTCGGGCCCCGGCAGGGATAACTAAAAATTTATATAGATATATATATATGTATATATAAAAAAGGCTTTCATTCCTTAGGAACCGGTTCCCTATAAAAAGTTCTGATTTAAGGGATGTGCCACAGTATGTATTTTTTGTACCAATAGCGTTATCATGCGTCCGTATTTTCCCAGGAGGAATTTTTAAATTTTTAAATTTTAAAAATTCCTCTCAGACAGTGATTTAAGAACCAAAAAGCCTGACATGTCCAGGAAAATACGGATGTATGTTAACCCTACCTAAAGTTCTTTTTTAAAAAGATGGGCCTGAACTAGAAACGAATTCCGTTTTACATGTGTGGGTCCCTGCCACTCCCTGGGGGTGTGCTAGTGTGACCAGATGTCCTGATTTTATAGGGAATGTCCCAATTTTTGGGACTTTTTCTTATATAGGGTCCTAATAACCCCCACCCCCATCCCGATTTTTCACACTTGCTGTCTGGTCACCCTACGGTGTGCACATGTGTGGGTCCCAGCTGCTCCCTGCCCCCCTCATTGAAACAGGTGTGCAGGGTTACTGCCCTGGGAACTGCAGGCATCAGGGACATGGGTCTGGCTGGAGGCAGGGCAGGGGCTGGCTGGAGGTAGGGTCTGGCTGCAGGCAGGGCAAGGGGTGCGGGGCTGGCTGGAGACGGGGTGTGTGGGACTGGCTGGCTTCAGGCAGGGGGGTGCAGCAGGGGTTGGCTGGAGACAGGGCAGGAGGTGCGGGGCTGGCTGCAGGCAGGGCAGGAGGTGCAGGGCCGGTGGTGTAGGGCTGGTGCGGGCAGGGGGGTGTGGGGAGCTGGCTGGCTTCAGGCAGGGCTGCAGGGGGTATGACAGGGGTTGGCTGGAGACAGGGTGCAGGGCTGGCTGCAGCGGGGGTGGGGCTGGTGCAGGCAGGGTGTGCAGCAGGGGCTGGCTGTGGGCAGGGGGTGTGGAGCTGGTGCAGGCAGGGCAGGGGGTGAGGGGCTGGAGGCAGGGCAGGGGGTGCAGGGCTGGCTGGAGATGGGCTGGCT
This sequence comes from Mauremys mutica, assembly GCF_020497125.1. Taxonomy (NCBI): domain Eukaryota; kingdom Metazoa; phylum Chordata; order Testudines; family Geoemydidae; genus Mauremys; species Mauremys mutica. The sequence goes on from NW_025423273.1 coordinate 26,156, forward strand.
GTGGGCAGGGGGTGTGGGGCTGGCTGGAGGCAGGGGCTGGTGCAGGCAGGGCAGGGAGTGTGGGTACAGGGGGTACAGCCCACCCTGTACGGTAAGTGCCCCCCCCCTCAGCACCGGGGTAGCAGCAGCAGCCTGGGGCTTGGGGGCTATTTAAATGGCCCGGGGCTCCCCTGCTTCCACCGCCCCGGCCCTGTAAATAGCTGAGGGAGCCCTGGGGAAGCTGCAGGGCTCTGGGGGCTATTTAAAGGGCCGGGGCGGTAGAAGCAATGGGAACCCTGGACTTTTTAAATAGCGCCCCACAGCCCTACCCCAGCCCTATCCCAGCCCCTGCTGGGAGCCCCAGGCCCTTTAAATCGCCCCCTGGGGAAGCCGGGCCACCCCAGTGTGGCGAACCGGCTCTTGCTGGTACACAGTACCAGGGCTTGGGCACGGGGCCCTCTCAGGCGTGGGGACCGATTCAGGGAAATCGGGAGAATCGGCCTAAAGCTGGCCCTGTGTGGGGGTGAGGTGGGGCAGGACTTGGTCCCATTCTGGGCACCACCAAAAATTATACAAACCTGCCGCCCCTGTCCAGCCCAACCTTCTGCTGATGCACCTCAGTCCACACCCCTGCAGGGATTGAAGCTTCCGTTGCTTAAACTCCAGGACACTGAGGGATTTCAGCTCCCCTTTGCCCACAGGGAACCTTCACCCCACTCCCAGCCAGGTTCTTGTCCATGGGATCACTGTAGGGGGGCTGGGTCCCTCGGTGGCTTTTCTCTCTCTACGACAGGCCAGGGTGCAATAACTGGGTGCATCTGAGCACCCAGGGCCTTCTGTGGGGCTGCCATTCCCCTTCCCCTTCTGTGGTCTCGTCTGTCATTGACTCCAGCCTTTTTTCTATCCATCGTCAGCACCATCCCAAGCCAGCTGCACTCGCCTCAAAAAGACAGTGTCCCCTGGTGGGTGTGAATCACTGACCTCTCTCCTCTCTGAGCACTGACTGCCCCTGTGTTTCCTGGCCTCTCAGTCTGTGCAGATGGGACCTTTCCCTCCAGTGCTGGAGGATTCACCCTTCTCATCTACCCTTGTCCCAAGCAGCACAGCTGGTGGGAATCTTAGGGTATGGCTACACTGACGAGTTGCAGCGCTGGTAGTTTGCAGCGCTGGTCGTCCAGCTGTGCAGGGCCAGCGCTGCAGTGTGGCCACATTGGCAGCATTTCCAGCGCTGTACTGAGAGGTGCATTGTGGGCAGCTATCCCACAGAGCACCTCGTCCCGTTTTGGTGCTGTTTTGGCGCTGAGTATTGTGGGAAGGGGAAGGAAGTGTGTGGGTCATTCCGCTTCCTGTTCCAACGCCCCGTGGTGCATCGCTTCACTTCCCAGCAGTCACACTTTCGCCGTCCACGTTTCTTGCCATTGTGAGTGCAGCACGCTGTGAAATGGAGCCTGAGCTGCTGAGGAATTTGCTGCTGACTGTCGCCAGCACATCACGTTTGGCAGTTGAGCTATTCCTTCAGCTCCAAAGTGACAGTGAGGATTCCGATGATGATATGGATTTGCCTAAAGCGGGTGACATGAAATTGCTTGTGGCGGTAACGGAAATGCTCAGCACCGTGGAATGCCGCTTTTGGGCTCGTGAGACAAGCAGTGAGTGGTGGGATCACATTGTCATGGAAGTCTGGGATGACGAGCAGTGGCTGCAGAACTTTCGTATGAGAAAAGCCACTTTCATGGGACTGTGTACTGAGCTCGCCCCCACCCTGCGGCGCAAGGACACAAGATTGAGAGCTGCCCTGACGGTGGAAAAGCGGGTGGCTATTGCAATCTGGAAGCTGGCAACTCCAGACAGCTACCGGTCGGTCGGGAACCAGTTTGGAGTGGGAAAGTCGACCGTTGGAATCGTGTTGATGCAAGTTTGCAGGGCCATTAATCGCATCCTGCTAAGGAGAACCGTGACTGTGGGGAACGTGCAGGACATTGTGGATGGCTTTGCAGAAATGGGTTTCCCTAACTGTGGAGGGGCAATAGATGGGACGCATATTCCTATTCTGGCACCACCCCACCTAGCCTACAAGTACATTAAATGCAAGGGGTGGTGGTGGGAAGGATAGCTCAGTGGTTTGAGCATTGGCCTGCTAAACCCAGGGTTGTGAGTTCAATCCTTGAGGGGGCCACTTAGGGATCTGGGGCAAAAAATGGTCCTGCTAGTGAAGGCAGGGGGCTGGAATTGATGACCTTTCAAGGTCCCTTCCAGTTCTAGGAGATTGGTATATCTCCAATTCTTTCTTATTTTTTTTTCTTTCTAAGGGGTATTTCTCTATGGTTCTCCAGGCGCTTGTGGATCACCGTGGGCGTTTCACTGATATTTACACAGGCTGGCCTGGAAAAGTGCATGATGCACGCATCTTTCGGAACAGTGGCCTGTTCAGGAAGATGCAGGAAGGTACATTTTTCCCAGACTGAAAGATCACAGTAGGGGACGTTGAAATGCCCATTGTGATCCTTGGGGACCCCGCTTACCCATTAATGCCTTGGCTCATGAAACCCTATACAGGGAAGCTGGACAGGAGCCAGGACCGTTTCAACTACAGGCTGAGCCGATGCCGAATGACTGTGGAGTGTGCTTTTGGCCGTTTAAAGGGGCGCTGGCGGGCGCTTTATGGGAAGCTAGACTTGGGGGAAAGCAGCATCCCTGCGGTTGTATCTGCGTGCTGTACCCTCCATAATATTTGTGAATGGAAGGGTGAAACATTCAGCCAGGCATGGAACAACGAGGTGCAAGTCCTGGAGGCTGAATTTGCACAGCCAGACAGCAGGGCTACTAGAGACGCCCACCACAGGGCAACAAGGATTAGGGATGCCTTGAGGGAGGAATTTGAGGCAGAAAGCCAACAGTAATTTTTTTTTGCCTTGACCAGGAGTGACGTGCACTGGTTACAGTGCTTTTAAGTGCCTGTGTTTTCCTTGATGTTTGTTACCTGTGTTTTCATTGGGGTTTGTTATCTTTCACTTTATGTAGTAATAAAAACTGTTTCATAATCAAAGAAATCATTTATTTAAAGAGAAGGAAGTACACGGGCAGGGGGGTTGGTTGTTGAACTGTACATTCATAGTTTTGCATATGTACTGCCAGGAGTGCTGTGCACCTCAGGATTGTACTGTTGCATGATGATGGGGGTTGAGTGCAGAGGGTAAGGGTCGTAGTTCTCTGGGCTCATAGGTGACTGTACAGGTGTCGGGGGCAGCTGGTGATGGTGTAGGTAAGAACCTGGATGCTGGGGAACGGGACTTGGAGCTGACATTGGTGCATAGGGGAAAGAGGTTTGGGAGGGTGGGGGTTTTGCACGGTAGTGCTCTGCCTGCATTGCTACCAGTGACTGCATACAGTCTGTTTGGCGCGCAATGAGGTTTATAAGCTGCCTCGTGGTTTTCTTCTGCGTCAACGCCTTTCTCCTGCTTTCTGTTTCCCTCCAGTGCTGCATCTTTTCTCTCCATTTCTGGGCATTTTTATTCTCTGCTGCACACTGGTTCATAACTGCCTTGACCAAATCTTCTTTGCTTCGGTTAGGTTTCCTTCTCAGGTTCTGAAGCTTTCTTTCAGTCACTGATAAGACCGGCCCAGGACTACTCAAGGTCACTATAAAAATACAGCAAATGATACATTTTAAGAGAGCTTGCATTGTGTATAATCTGAAGTCTCACACAAGCATTCCTCAGACATTTCAGCAACTGCTAGAGAATTCACAGCCTCCCAGAAATGGTAATGGTAATTAACCCTGGGGTTCCTGCCTGCCGTGGTCTGCTCGAGCAGGGTGCTTCTTGCTTCATGGCTAGACTGCCTGTTTTTGGGCTGTGTTAAACGCAGCACTGCCATGTCCCTCAGGAATTAACCCTGGGGTTGCTGCCTGCTGCGGTATGCAGTTGGGGAAACCAGCACTGAAACACTCCCTCCATTTCCCACAGGAGTTAATACTTGAAGATATCTCCCTTCTGCGGGTTACCAAAGAAGCAAGGGAGGGTCTCCTACAACAATGCAGATTCCACCCAGGTCCTTATGCAGCGTGCCTCTGTGCAAGCATGGTTCCCCCACCCCTCCTGGAACAGTGGCGCGGACGCGTTAGCCTGAATGGGACAGGGACCACAATGGCTCTCCCTTTAAATTTGGTCACGCGAATTGCCTATGCTCTTGCAGAAACTTTTGAAGAGATTACAGAGGCAGATTACTGCGACGTGATAGACCACATCAATGGGATATTCCATGTCTAGGCATGCAGGCATGCAGCCATACCATCCCCCCTCCTCTCCCAAAACCTTTGCATTGCAATAAAAGCTGCTTACCTGGGACCTGCTCCTGTGATTCTTCTGCACCAAGTTCCAGGGGCTGCGACTGGCTAGCTTCCTCCTGGCTTGAGAAGAGCTCCTGACTGCATGCCTCCTCCGGGGTGTCTTCCCCCACCACAGTAGCCTCACTGTCTGCCTCCCCCTCCTCTACCGTCTCTAAACTGTCCATCGTGGTCCTTGGATTTACAGAGGGGTCACCCCCATAAATCGCATCCAGCTCCTTGTAAAACCGGCAGGTCGTGGGGGCACTGCCGGATCTGCGGTTCCCCTCACGTGCTTTGCAATAGGCACTCCGGAGCTCCTTTACTTTTACCCTGCACTGCAGCGCGTCACGCTCATGGCCCCTTTCCAGCATGGCTCTCGATACCTGGGCAAAGGTATCATAATTCTTATGGCTAGAGCGCAGCTGTGCCTGCACAGATTCCTCCCCCCAAACACTGATGAGGTCCATCAGCTCGCCATTGCTCCATGCTGGGGCTCGTTTGCCACGTGGAGGCATGGTCACCTGTAAAGATTCACTGATTGCATTCCATACCTGGCTGAGCAAACAGGAAGGGGATTTTTAAAATTCCCGGGGCATTTAAAGGGCGGGTCACCTGAGGCCAGGGAAGTAGAGTCTGTGAACTGATGAGCAGAGTGGCTGAACAGGCATTCTGGGATACATCCTTATACCCTGGAGGACAATCACAGCGCTGGTGTGTGGCCACACTTGATGACCAGCGCTGCAGAACCAGCGCTGGAATCCTTATTCCCCATGCCGAGTGAGGTGTACGCCCAGCGCTGCAGCCAGGGAGTTGCAGCGCTGGAAGTGCCTTGCAGGTGTGGCCACTTACTAATTGCAGCGCTGGTGGAGGCTTTCCAGCACTGCAAATCGCCAGTGTAGCCATACCCTTACATGTACCGAGGTGACTTAGGAGCAGAAACCCCCCCCAGACCTTCCATGCAATTGGCACTTGCCCCTCACTGAGCAGGATTGAAACTCCTGCAGGGAGATTGCTGGGCCACATCCCCTCAGGGCATGAGCAAAGCAGCAGGGTGAAAAAATCAACCTGGAGATGCTGGGGATTGAACCCAGGACCTCATATATGCAAAGCATGTACTCTACCACTGAGCTACAGCCCCAGATAGTCTTTGTTTGCTATGGGTTACACCAGTGGTAGGCAACCTATGGCGCGTATGCCGAAGGTGGCACATGAGCTGATTTTCAGTGGCACTCACACTGCCCAGGTCCTGGCCACCAGTCTTGGGGGCTCTGCATTTTAATTTAATTTTAAATGAAGCTTCTTAAACATTTTAAAAAACCTTATTTACTTTACATACAACAATAGTTGGTTATATATTATAGACTTATAGAAAGAGACCTTCTAAAAACATTAAAATGTATTACTGGCATGCGGAACCTTGAATTGGAGTGAATAAATGAAGACTCGGCACAGCACTTCTGAAAGGTTGCTGACCCCTGGGTTACACTCAGAGCCCTCTTGTTTCCAGAGCATCCAGTGGCCTAAGAGCAGCATGGGGGACACATTCCCTGCTCTGAGGGCCAAACCTGCTGTCCTGGAGATTGCTGGTTCTTAGAGTCACTTTTCAGCAGGGCCAGATTTGATGTGTGGGGCAGAGAGTGTGGGTGCCCTGGGCTCAGGGTGCAGAGATACACTCAGCCCTCTCCCCTGCATTGGGTGAGGGGTGCTTCCACCCCCTGCTGGAAGGTAAAGGGAGGGGAGGGGCGCTGTGAGTCACTCAACATCTGACCCTGGTGGCAGCAGTGGTGTGGGAAGCTCCAGGTGTTTCTAGGATCTGCTTTTTCCACCTGCCTGTGAAGTCCAGCTTTCCCCAGCACATTCACTGCGGTGCAGTTGGGTCACTGTTTCCATGGCTGAACAGCAAAGAATCACTCCCAGTTTCCCTTCTAGTCTGCAGCAGGATTAGCCTGTGTTGGTGGTTAATGAGGTGGATCTAGTTGTAGATTGTTATTCATTCCCCACCTTGACAATTCACACAGTCCCTTTCCTGCTCAAATCCCCAGCACCTCGGTGATCCTGGTAGCAGGGGTTGGGGCCTGAGATTTTCAGGGTCCTTTTTCCCCTCCACCTGGAGTGAACTCAGCTTTTCCCCATCCCAGACAATCCATGAAATAACAACAGGGGCATAAAGAAAGAGAGGAGAGAACATCTCACAGCCAGGGCTGGATGTGCCCAGGGCCCCCGGCTTCTCCAATGTTTCCATGGAATTTGGCCCCCTGCTTTGCACAAGGGACAGAGAAAGATCTTGCTGTTCCTGTGTCTGTGCAAGGAAAATTGTGCTTCCCTAGGAAAGAGAGGTGGGAAATGGCCCCATGATGGGACAATATCCTCAGGATTAAGACCTAAGGACTCAGGCTGAGAACTGATAGAACTGCACTCATCTGGGATTTAACAAATTGTCTTTCATGGAGCAGGGCCAGATCCAGTGTTTTCGCCATCCCAAGCAGAAAAATAAAATAAAAAAGCTGCAATCAATGGCAGCTCTACCGCTGCCAGTTTGGTGGCAAGTCCTTCCCTCTGAGAGGGACTGAGAGGGCTGAATTGCCGCTGAAGCCTCCCCTTTCCATTGGCCGCCCCAGCCACCTGCTTGCTGCGCTGCTGCCTGGAGCCAGCCCTGCCATGGAGACACTGGGAAGATGGGGGAATCAGGAAAATAACATGGATTTATTTACATTGCAAGCGAAGAAAAAACAAGGCTTTCTTGGTTTAAGGTCACTTTTCTCTGACTAGGAATTGAACCCAGGCCTTGGTAGTGAAGGTACCAAATCCTAACCAGTAGACCACCAGGGAAATGAGGATATTGCTTTTCTTCTCACTTATGCTACACTTTCTTAGGCTACTTTCTGTCCACTTTCTGAAACCGTTCTATTGTCCACTCCCTGAGGGGCTAAGAGCAGAGAGTGCAGGAACCCCTGTGCTCAGGGTCACAACCTGAGCCCAACCCAAGTCACTGAAACAAACTCAAATGATGCTTCCTCCAGCAGGATCACAGAGCAACACAAAGAAAACCCCATGAGGAACAATCCTCCTCTGCCTTCATTTACCCCATTGCAACCCTCTCAGCAGCCTGCTCTTGCGGGAAGGACTGAGCTGATAGGAGCTCTGGCACAGAGACCAAGGGAGGGGTGTTGCTCCCCCTGGGTGTGAGCTGATCACATTCTGACTCCGTGTAACGGGGCTCTGAGCTTTGCCATCTTGTGAGTTCTGAGTGCTGAGCCCCCCGGACCCTTCTGCTAGAACATGGGGATTGCACAACAGCTGCAAGCCCTTTTCCCATCTCCTTGTCCTCCCCGGCTTCCCCAGACCTTCCCCACAAATGGTTCTATCAGGCACTGGAGGGATCTAAGGACCTGCAGGTTTCCCTCACCCACCTCTTAAGGCAAACAGTGATTCCCTTCTCTGACACTCCTGGGCCTGGGCTTCTTTTGAGTTTTTCCACAGGGGACCTGATTCCCTGTGAAAATGTTTGTGTGGCGTGGGGGGGACTCAGACTCAGACTCTCCCCCACTAGATGAGTCCAACAGCACCTCCCCTTGGTGGGAGAATCCTAAATTCCACCCTCCCACCCTGGTTACTCTGACCAGCTGATGGCGACAGCATGTTAAATCAACCCCAGCTCTCTGGGCTAGAAAGCAGCATCTAACCAGCCTTGTGACAGGTCCGGTTTGCTCGCTGGAGACATAACGGACCAGGAAAGAAGGCAAATGTCAGACAGGGAACCTCAGCTCACAAATAAACACCCTCAGGCTCCTTCTACACTGCGACTGGGCAGTTGACTGACTTTAAATCTAGCTAGCTCAGTTGGTAGAGCATGATGGTCTTTCCGGGTGTGAAAAACCCCAAAACCAGTATAATTAAGCTGACCTAAGCCGTGGTTAGATAGTGCTAAACGAAAGGAAAGATTGTTCTGTCAATGTAGCTATTACAGGGATGGAAAACCCCTCCAGTCACTGTAGCAACTGTCTACTCCACAGTGCTAGAGCAGTGTCATAGCAGCATTTTAAGCGTAGCCAGCCTCACAGTGAGACCAGATCTGGCTCTGTGGACACTCAGGTACTAGCAACATACTAACGCCTCCATAGTTGGCAGGATTCAAACCTGTGTGGGGAGACCCCAATGGATTTTTAGTCTATCACCTTAACCACTCAGCTACAAGTACTTAATGTACAGTTATTTCACTACACCATGATTCTGTTCTCACAGAATTGTCACTTCAAATTGCTCAGACCAGCTCCCCCAACACATTAGTGTAAGTGTGTCCATGGCTGAACAGCAAGAGTTCCTGCCCATTTCCCTTCCAGCTGGAGCAGGATGAGAGTGTGTTTGTGGTTAATGACATTGCTGTAGATTGTTGTTCATTCCCCACACTGACAATTCAGACAGTCCCTTTCCTATTCGAATCTCCACCATATCATTCCAACAGCCGGGGTCAGGATTTCTCTGGGCACTGAAATGTTTCAGGGGGTTGAACTCAGCCTTGCATTCCATCCCTTATGTTTCATGGACTAACAGCAGTAGCATAAAGAAAGAGCTGAGCCAATATCTCACTGTCAGAGGTGAAGGTGGCCACGTCCCCTCTGTCTGACCATTGCCATTGCAGGAGAGAAGATTTCAATGGAATCGAATGCCCTGGCTCAGCAAGAGACACAGGGAGGTTTTGCTGTTCATGGATCTGTGCAAAGGAAATTGTGTCTCTGTGTGAAATTGAGGAGGGAAATGAAATGTTCACATGGTGGCCCAATGCCCTAACGAATGTGGGTGAAGGAGTCGGGCTGGAAAATGATTTTACAGGAGTTCGTATCAATTTATTGTCCTGATTAAAATCTATGGCTAAAAGGAAGCCACTGTTGTTAGTACTTGAACCTGTGTAGGGACACCCCAGTGGGTATCAAGTCCATTGCCTTAACCAGGGATAGTCAATTATTTTATCAAGATCTAAATTTCTTGGTCAAGGTCTAGTCAATGTCTAGACTCCAGAGAAAATAATACACTGATGATAATAAGAAGAATTTAGAAATAATTTGCAGTCACTATTGGCATAACTATGATGATTGTCTCGTGTTTCACTCTTTATATCTGGTACCACTGCCTTTCCCTTTAGTCTTGTAGTTTACGAAGGGTAAAACTAAACATCTCTTCAGATACAAGGGAGTGTTTGTGTTCATTCCTGTTAGCTACACAGGGGTTTCATGTAGCTGCTTTCAATCCTCCGGCTCTGCCCTGATAAGTAACATTTCAGGGTGTCACTGAACTGAAGGAGGGAGATCATTTTTTGACAGATTACGCCGCCTCTTAAAGGTGTTTGTCTGGCTGGCAGCCCTGGTTCCCAGGACTCTCCTGAGGGAAGAAAGATTCTGTGCAAAATACTAAAACTTTTAACAGAGAGGAGGGAAAGGCGATGGCCACATGATGGGGCCAGTATGTACGACAACATGGTTCTTTTATATGGGATGACTCTGAACATTGACTGATCTCCACTCCCTTGGATTTGAAGAGATGTTTAGTTGTGCACTTAGGAACCTATAAGGCTGAAGCAATGTTATGGATGGTGACACTACGATTGAAGGGTTATTTAATGTTGTAGAAATTGTTAAAAACACTTAGCTTAAACTGGAACTGCCTGTTATTAAAGGCTGGTTTCCCCACATCAGTTCCATAAGCTCTGCTAGAAATGCCCTGGCTTCTCTCCTGCCTCGGTGGGAACTGCAGGGAATCGTCCCCTGCTGCCCTTGGCTCCAGGCTGGTTTTTCTGGGGAGGGGACGTGGAATTGATTTGTTTGCTGTTGAGAAGGGAGCTGGGCCAGTTCTCAGGGAACGAGAACTCCCAGCATCTTCCCAGCCCAACCCAGGCTGCTGCCCTGTCCCAGCCTCTGTTCCCCTGGGGGCCCTGCGCGTTTGACTCTAGAGCAGCAGCTGAGGCAGAGGACAGCCTGGGCTGGGCAGATAAGGAGGAGTTTAGCCAGCAAAAAAGGTAAAATGGCAGTGGAGTATTACCTTGGACTCGATGGCATTTCTCCATTGGTCTGTCTGCTTTGGGGCAGGGACAATAACACATCCTGCTGCTTTCGTTATTTCAAAGGGCTGTTTAGGATTTTCATTCTCACACACAGTGCACAAAGCAGGACTCAACCTTTGCTGTAAACTAAACAAGCTGCTCACAGATTCTGGCAGCCACAATGAGCATTTGGGTGAGAGCTCAGACCTGCCCCTGTCCCAGAGGGAGGGGGTCATCTGTGTGGGGACTGGACCACTGACCTACCCGCTCCTAACTCCCAAACGTTCAGTAACTCTGTTATCAGTGCCTTATCTTAAACCATAAGAAAAATGACACTGGGCTAGACCAAAGGCCCATCTAGCTCTGAACCTTGTCTTCTGACAGTAGCCAATACTAGGTGCCTCAACAACCAGTCAACAAGGCACCACTGGGAGTGGAACCCAGGATCTCCTGTTTACAAAACAGAAGCTTTAGCCAGCTAAGCCATGGTGCCTGTGGGTAACTGTAACACACTGTTTGCCCACACCTGACTCCCTGCCATTGCCACCAGGGCCTGACAAGCTTTGCTTGTGTTTGGATTCTGCAAAGCAGAGGAGCAGGTGAGGTTTTCCTTGCAAGCTGTGTGTGAGTCAATCTTTGGCCAGGTCTGCACTACAAAGTTGTTTCAGCAGAATTATATTGCTCAGGTGTGTGAAAAACACACAACGCTCTCTCGATCGGTAGCTTGTGGCTGGTGCACACACTGCAATGACACGTCTGGCGACAAAACTGCCCTGTTTTGCTGACAAAATAAAACAACTTCGATGAGAGGGCTAGAGCTTTTTGCAGCAAACTTACGGGAGGGTCACGGGGTGGGGACACTGCGGGGGCAGGTTGGGGGGGGGCTGAGGGGCCCCACGGCCCCAGGCTGCCGCTTGTGGGGCTGCTCCCAGGCAGCTCAGCCCCCCCCTCCCCCGCTGCTGCACCCCAGGCCCAGCTGGGGGGGGGGGGTGAAGCCCTTTCGCTCCGCGCTGCCTCTGCCCTGGGCCCCCCCCAGCCGGGATCCCACGCGGGATTAGAATCCCAACGGCCGCGTGCGCACCCGGGGGTCGGCAGCGAAGCCTCGGGGCGAGGGAACCAGGGCCTCCCCCCACACGCCGAGTCTCCGTCCCGCGCTCTCTCCGCCAATCAGGGAGCGGGGAGGGGCGCGGCGAAGTGACCAGCTACGGCCCCTCCTCCAATAGAGGCCGCGCGTGTGAGAGACAGAGAGAGAGAACTACGCTTCCCAGAGTGCACCGGGAGGGGGCGCGTTGCCTGAGTAACCGGCTCGTCACTTCCGCTCTGGGAAGAGCCAGGAACTACAACTCCCAGCCTGCCCCGGGGCGCCTCCGTCCTCTCCAGCCCAGGTGAGGGCGGGTCCCTGGGTCAACCTGACACCTCCCCCCCCCCCCAGCGCAACTCCTCATCCCCGCCCCGCCCCCAGAGAGCCTCGACCCCGCCCCCCTCAGGCTCGTGATGCGAACTCGCATGTCCCGGTGTCCCGGCCTGGCCCCCCCCCCGCAGCGCCGCGCCCCCAGCGCCCCCCCCCCCTGTTGGATGGAGCCATATGGAAATACGGGGGAGGGGAGGGCAGGGTTGGGGGCCAGGACTCCTGGGAGGGGAGTGGGGCTAGGGCTGTAGAGTGGGGGAGGAGGTCCACCAGAGGCAAGGGAGCAGCGACCGCCAGAGCGCCCCCTGCGGCGTGCGGCCGTGCTTGGGGCAGCAAAATTGCTAGAGCCGCCCCTGCCCCCCATGTGTCTCTTCTCGTCCCCAGTTCCTTCCAACCCCCCCCCCATTTCCCCTGCACCCCGGGCTGGGTCTCTGCCAACCCCCCTTCTCCCCTCCTGCCCCCAATATCTCCCTGCCCCTACAGGTCTATAGGGCTGGATCCCTCCCTCCCCCCCTTCTCCCCTCATTTCCTGCCTCTGGGGGGTCTATGGGGCTGGGTCTCTCCTCCCTCCATCCCCTCCCCTGCCCCCAATATCTCGCTGGGGCTGGGGCTGGGGCTGGGGCTCTCTCCCTGCCCCTGTGATCTCCCCTGCACAGGATGTCCTGGGAGTGACTCAGATTCCCTGGACCAACATTTCACACACCCCACCCCCACCCCACATGTCTCCCTCCACCCCACCCCCTTCCTCCTGCACCCCAGGCTGCGTCTCTGCCAACCCCCCTTCTCCCCTCCTGACCCCAAGATCCCCTGCCCCTGCAGGTCTATGGGGCTGGGTCTCTCCCTTCCCCCTTCTCCCCCCATCCCCTCATCCCTTCCCCCAATAGCTCCCTGCCCCAGGCTGTCTATGGGGCTGGGTCTCCTCCTGAAGCCCCGCCCCCAGCGCAGGGCTCACAGACAATCCCCGCCCGGCAGCTGTGACGTGCGCTGACGTGTTCACTCTCTGCAGGCGACTCATTCCCTGGAGACTAAAAGGAGAGAAGAAGTCACGTGTCCATGGGCGGGGCTATGCAGATGAGCAGTGTCTGGCGGCAGGACGGAGAGCAGCGAGAGGAACCGAAGGAGCCCGGCGGAGAGAATTCTCTGCGTGTGGACAGAATCCGGTGTGGGGAGTTCGTGCTGTGGGTGCCTGCACCGGTGTCACTTCGGGGCAGTGATTGCCACTGAGCTACATAGTGACCAAGGGCGTGTGAATGGGGTGTGGTGACTGGCCGGGAGCAGCTCATGGTGATAAGGAAACAGGTGGGAGCAGCAGATCCTGTCCTAGCAGTGGTTTGTGGGGATGTGGGGGTTTCTTTGCAACCATGAGTGGGTGTGTTGTGGGTGCAACCAGACCCCCCCTTCTCTGGTGGGGTGGGGCCTCTACTGTTTGTCTGGGGGGAGGGGGGTGTTCCATGATGTCCCAGCCCCTGGGGGAGGGGTTAGAATCATGATTCTGAAGTGGGAGAGCAACTTCCCCTGCTCCCACTCACTCTCCACTAGGGGGCTGGGCTGGGATCTCTAGGGAGGGAAGCCCAGGAAAAAACAGTCTCCCCTATGGAACCCAGGAGTCCTGGCTCCCAGTCCCCCTGCTCTAGACCCCCTCCACTCCCAGAGCCAGGGATAAAACCCAGGGGTCTGGGTGCCCAGCCCCCTCCCTGCTCTGACCACTAGACCCCACTCCCCTCCCAGGGTGGTGCAGGGGTCACTGGGTCTGTGTCCCAGCTCTGCTAAGGGCCGTGACTGATTTTCCCAAAGTGCTTCCTTCTGAATCCAGCACATCTGCCCCCCGCCCGGTCACTGCCCACCCCCGTGTGGGGGCACCAGCACTGTGCCGGGTCATGATGGGAAATTGTCCAAGCTGGCCCAGGAGAGACGTGTGTGTCCCTGCTGCCCCCTGCTGGTGGGGCTGAGCCCTGCTCTCTCGTGTGTGTGTGTGTGTGTGTGTGTGTGTGTGTGTGTATGTGGTGGCTTTGCAGGATTTTGTATCCTGCAGCAAGTCACACACACACACACACACACATTGACGCACAAAGGCACTCACACAATCCCAAGAACACACCCAGAGGGGCATGCTAGCCCAACCCCCAAAGAGAGAAACTATCATACCCCCAGCCACGCTCACAATCACGCACCAGAATATTCACAATTGTGCTTAGAGACACAACCACACACAGTTCACTCCCACTGCTCCCAACACAAGGACCTCCTGCCCCACACAGCATGTGCCGAGGCCTTTGGAACTCACTGCCACTGGACAGCTACCCATGAGAATGGACCTTTCCAGGAGACCAATAGACATGGCCGTGGTGACAGAGGGGGCTGGGCTCCCAGGGTCTGACCCGGGCTGAGACTGGTTCTGACCTAGAGGGGTCTATCCAGCCGGGGGCAGCGTGACCCACACACAGACCCACCAAAAGCGCCTTTCTTTGCGGGTCTCCCAGGCCATCCCCCACCCTGCCCCGGGTTGGGTAACAAAGGGGCAGTATGAAACTCTGGGCCATGTCGCAACTCGGCCCCAGCCCCTTGCTCCCACACGCTGGCGAGTTGGGTAACTGCCGAGGGATTGCACAAGAGACAGTCAGAGCCAGGGAGAGAACCCAGGAGTCCTGGCTCCCCCCCGACACACACGCTAACCACTGGCTCCCACTCCCCTCCCAGGGCTGGAGATAGAACCCAGGAATTCTGACCACAAACCTGCCCCCTCCCCCGCTCTGACCACTAGACCCCACACTCCCCTTTTAGATTTTAGTCCCGCTGCCTCTTCTGTCCACCCACCCCACCTGCCCATCCCTTTGCTGCAGGTTTCTGGGGTGTCACCCCTGCTCTGCATTCCCCCAGTGCAGCCCAAGGCTTTTCCTCCCCCCAGCCACACATCCTCTCCACCTCGTGCTGAATCATCTGCTTGGCCCCCTGCCCCCTCTCGGGGCGCGCTGTGCGGCGTGGCTGGGGATTGTGCAACGGCCCAGCACCAGGCAACACAGAACGGACACCACACGCCCTGCCCTGCCTCACCTCATCGGAGCTGCTCTGCAGGTGCATCGGAGCCCAGTGCCCTGCACTTTGGCACTCCTGCCCCACAGGGGGTGAGCTGCAGCCCCCGCCACACTCCGCAGAGGGGAGAAGGGTCAGGCCACCCAGCCCTTGTAAGATGGGGAAATCACCACTGGGGTCGACGGTATGGGGGCTTTGACATACAGAGAAACGGTTGTTGCACCGGCAGAGAGCAGCAGAGCATTCGCACAAACACACACACACACAATTGCAAACATACACAAACACATATATGTATCCAGCAACACACACACACACAATTGCAAACATACACAAACACATATATGTATCCAGCAACACATACACACAATTGCTAATATACACAAACACCTGCACAAATCCAGCCAACATCAACACACACACCTGCATAGTCACAAACACAACCCTCACAGCTGTAATAACACCCATCCCAGAAAACCCTTGCAGAAAACCACACATACACAAACACATGCAGAAATCCATCCCTCCATCCATCTTACCCCCCACCCCAACACACAGACACTCCATCCCCATTCTGTGCACACACCTTGGGTCACTGCGACACTGAATACTTCAGTTGGATGGGGGGCCCAGCACCATGGCTATTCCCTGCCCCCCAGGGCTCACAGGGGGTGGATTGGGGGGACAGGGGGCACGATCTAGTGCCAGCCAAGGGGGGATCAGAGGTGGGGATGGGGCCGTGGTTTCTGTACCACCCGGTTCCTGGCACAGGCTCCTTCTAGGATTTGCATTTCTTGGTAGTTTTCACCCCATCACCGCTTCCTGCCCAGCCCCCTCCTGCTGTGCAAGGTGGTTCGGGGGGGATGGGAAGAACCCAGGAGTCCTGGCTCCCAGCCCCACCTGTGCTAAGCTACAAGACTCCACTTTAACCCCAGCGCTGGGACTGGAACCTAGGAGTCCTGACACCCATCTTCCTGTCCTCTAACCACTAGACCCCACTCCCGCCCTTTTGGGGAGCCAGGACTCCTGGGTTCTGTCCCCAACTCTGGGAGCAGAGTGGGGTCTAGTGGTTAGAGCAGGAGGAGCCAGGATTCCTGGGTTCTACTCTCAGTGCTGCTGTGTGACACTGGGCCTCTGTTTCTCCTCCCACTTTTTGGGTGTGGAGCCTGTAAACTCTCTGGGGCATGGCCTGTCTCTCGCTGTGTCTGGGCAGCGCCTGGCCCAACGGGGGCCTTGATTCTGCCCCGGTCTCTGTAGGTGCTGCTGTTGTACAGATAAATAATCATGGTACTAGAAGCTGTGGCAGTGCGTGAGTGCACCAGCATTTCCGTGCAAGGGCTAAATGTGATTCTTATCTCCGTGACCTCCCGTGCACCCTTTCTTCCCCCCCCCCGCCAGCTCCCCGATTCTCTGCCCTGAGCCCCTTGTGCCACTGCTGAAAGCCACCCAGCCCTAGCGCCAAAAGAAGATGTGTGTGTGCGGGGGGGAAAGCTTTGCAAAAATCAGTCACACCAATAGGAAACCCAGCAGTTTGTGACATCACTTCCCAAAATTAGATGCATGCAGACACGCACACACACACGCACACACATGCTGAAACAGCCCCCTTTGCCAATGCATCACCTCACCTCGTGCAGGGAGGTCTAGGCGGGAAGCTCCATGTGGGAGCGGTGATGGACGGCACCGTCAAGGTAGGTTCTGGAGATGGTCCTCCAGGTATGGCCGTCTTGGCTCCAACTGGCACTGGGCTCACACTGGGCTGCGTTCAGTTCCTCTCTCTGGTGTGCGCCCCGGCTCCACAAACGCCCCCGCCCCCTGCTCTTTCCTTCTGGTTCAAAAAATATCCTCTTCCTTCGCCCCAGAGAGATACACCCACGGTGCTGCTCAGCACACACCTTCCCCCCACCTTCCCCCCATTCCCAGGACCGTGCAGGAAGGGAGTCATGATTGGGGAGAGCCCATGTCCCGAGGGGCGGGTATGGGGGGGGGGCTTGCCCCCTCCATGGAGCATGGGGGTGCCAGTAGGCACCTATGGATGGTCAACCCAAGCAGGGCCAGGACGGAAATGGGAGGCCTGTGCCCCCAACATGGAGAATCTGGGGTGCAACCTTACTTAAGGGGTCAGTCTGTCCTTTCTCTGACTCTCCCATTCCAGCTTCAACTAGCGCTTGTGGCTCATTCGTTCTTTTTCATTCCTTTCCTTCTCTAGCTTGTATGTTCTTGCTTTCTTTTTTCCCCTCTACCTTTCATGCTCTTCCTTTCTTTCCTTCTTTCTCTAATGCTTTTTTCTCTCCCTTTATTTCTCTGCCTTTCACGTTCTTTTCGCTCTCTCTCATGGTGATTATTTTTTTCACTCACTCGTTTTCCTCGCTCCTTCCGAGCCAAGCGGGTTCTCCTCACACACAGATTTTGACAGGTTTTCCTCCTGATCAGCAAGTGGATTAAGCACGTCTTCAGTGGGGGTTTGGCATAGCAGGGAGCAGGCTGGCCGGGTGTCTCTGTGGCTGTCTGCTGGCCATGCATAGGCATGGTCCTGCCCTCCTCTGACCCTGCCCTTGGTTGCTCTGTAGCTTTTAAGCCTTCCCTTGGAGCTGTCAGCACCGGCCGCCTCTGCTCCAGGTGCCCAGAGGAGGAGAGGTGCTGGGCTCCAGCCTGGGACTCTGCCTCCCTCCTGCCTAGCCCTGGCCCTCCTTCCTTTAAATGCCACGTGGGCAAGAGGTAACGTGGCTGCAAGCAAAATGGCCAAACTTGTGGGCCTCATGTGAAGCAGCAAGAATCCCAACCACAGGCATCAGGGTAACAAGTTCTAGAGCCCCAACCCATTGTGGCCATCACAACCCAAGACATGGCTCCAGTGGGCAAGTCACCCAGCAGGAGGGGAAAGATTTGCTCTTGCACAGCTGGAGACAGGGAAGTTGAGCACTGTGAGCTCCAGGGCTTTACCACAAGCCAACACAAGGTCCCCCTGAGATTTGAACTCAGGTTGCAGGATTCAGAATCCTGAGTGCTGCCCGTTACACCATGGGACCAACTTGTGCTGCCTTCTCTGCACATCGGTGACCCTCACGGGGCTGGCTCGTGTAAGGGACTGTTGGCCCCTTACTAAAACTTAGTGGGGTGGGGGGGGTTGGTTGGCTAGTTCCCAGTCCCAGTAGAAGGGGGAAGGGCCATTGGGAAATCAGGCCCCTGAGACTGACAGTCCCCTGGGCAATGGGGAGAGGCCAAAGCTCCATGTTAGCCACACTGACAGGCCAGGCAGTGTAATGAGGGAGTCACCAGACCAGGGGGTCCCATCCTCCGTGGGAGCTGGAACTGCCTGGGCCAGAGTGGGGCAGAGCTAAGGAGAGAGCAGGAGCCCGAGAAGAGCCGGGGAGCAGAGCTGCACCAGCCGGGGAGAACCAGAGCAGATCTGTGCTGGGAGCCGATCCGCAGCAGCACGAGCCGTAGAAGCTGCCCAGGGAGCAGATCTGTGCGGGGAGAAGAGCTGCAGCAAGCGGAGCCAGAGGAGCAGCCCAGGGAGCTGGAGGCAGAGCCGCAGCAGCACTGGGGCTGGAGGTGGGTGCAGTGAGCAGTGTGGGAGAGCGAGGGGGACCCTGGGCAGAAGGCCCAGTGCAAGGAGATGCCACCAGTCAAGAGATCTTGCAGGCCAGACTTTTGGGGGTGGGGGGATCATATCCCCTACATGGGGGCTGACACTGGGAACAAGGGGCCTGTCACCTAGAGCGTGTGGCCACTGCCAGAGCAAGTGTCCAGCCCGTGGTGTCCCTGCAGCACAGCCAGGGCCTGGGGAGGAGGCCTGGGACATGTGAGGGAGAGACTGTGACCTGCCCTGACCCTCCAGAGACGCTGGTTGTGATCTCCCTGCGCCACAGAACAGGGTGACGTGTTTTCCTTTCCCATCTTTCCTTATGTTTTACATTGATTGCTGGGTAATAAATGGTGTTTGCTTGAAGCACATGCAATGAGGAGTGGGTCAGGGAAGTGCCCAGAGTGGAGACACTGTAGCCCTGTTCAAGTGATCATGACAAGATTGGGGGTCATCAAACCCCCCAAGATTCCTGGGCCCAGCCTTGTTGGGGTTACGAGGTCTCTGCCACACACGAGAGTAGAAAGAGCGTCCTTGGGGTCAGGCAGCCTCTGGGTAAGGGGGTGGGGACTCAGATCCTTTCTCCAGCCAATTGCACCAGGGTCATGTATAAACCAGGGAAGTTCCTCACAATAGCCAGACCAGATCCCCTGTACACTTATACTCTGTCCTCATTGCTTCTCTGTCTCTCATCTCTGCTGCTCCCCCTCTGAACTTTCTCAGCACTCAGGACTCTGAAACCTGCAATGGAGTTCAAATCTCAGTGGGACCTTGTGTCGGCTTGTGGTAAAGCCCTGGAGCTCAGAGTGCTCCACTTCCCTGTCTCTTGTTGTACAAGAACAAGTCTTTCCCCTCCTGTTGGGTGACTCAGGCCTCTGGGTGGGAGGCTGCAGTGGGTCAGGGCTCTAGAACTGGCTACTGACACCTGAGGGTTGGGATTCTCATGGCTTCACCTGATGCCCACAAGTTTGGCACTTGCCGCTGTGCTTTTCCTCTTGCCCACCTGGCGCTTGAAGGAAGGAGGGCCAGGGCCAGGGCTAGGCTTCATAGTCAGGGCTAGGCAGGAGGGAGGAAGAGTCCCAGGCTGGAGCCCAGCACCTCTCCTCCTCTGGGCACCTAGAGCAGAGGCGGCTGGTGCTGACAGCTCCAAGGGAAGGTTTAAAAGCCACAGAGCAATGGAAGGTCGGGCAAGAGGAGGGCAGGACCATGCCTACGTGTGGCCAGCAGACAGAAGCTGCTGATGCTCTGTGGCCAACATCAGAAGACGGTAGGAAAGCAGGGCCAGCCCCCTGGTGGGGCCTCTTACCATTTCCACTCCAGGTGCTCACTTTGGAAGTGGAGCCGTCCATTTTTTGGCAAGTCAGGAATGGCAAAGGCGAGACTGGAAGCACCTGGGACTCAGGTCCCAGACTCTGTGACGCCCAACCCCCAACTCCTTCCCGGGGCTCTAGCTGAAGCCAGAGCATTGGCCTGAGCGGCCAAGAAGAGGTTCCAGCTGTGAAGGGAGCAGGACTTGCAGCACAAAATGAGCACAACCATGAGGGGACTCAAATCCTGAATCATCCGATCCACAGGGAGATGCCTTATTCTTTAGGCCACATGATGAGGGGGTCTAAGCTCTTCTTTGGAAAAGCCGGACACTGTGTTTCTCAGGTCATCTACTGAGGGGGCCGAGATGCTCTGGACACAAGAAGTCAAATTCCCAGTGACACGTGAGACTTAATTCTATGGGGCCAAGTGCAGGGCTTTGGCAGGGAGGCTCGGGCATTGGGGGATTGAGGTGCAGCGGATGGACCGGCTGTCTAGGTACAGAGATTTAGTCTCCCTGAGGAGGAGGAGGAATCCTGCTGACAGGCAGTGGCTGTGCAGAAAAAGAGGAGGGGTTCCTGGGACTTTTTTTGCCTCTCGTTTGCCTGCCTGCTCGCTCTTGTGCTGAACGGTGAAGATGTTCTTAACAAGCCCAGGTAGCTCAGTTGGTAGAGCATCAGGCTCTTAATCTGATGGGCCAGGGTTCAAGCCCTTGTCTGGGTGCTCAGCTTTTAAGTTGCCTTGTGTGCCAGGAGCCAAATTCTGTTCACAGCCACACAGGGATTCCCAGAAGCTGTGGCCATTTCCTGGAATGGTTCCTTTCCTTAGCAATCAGGAGAGAGGCCACATCCACAGGAGTAGGCCTACTACACGCAGTCTCTGGCTGCCAGGAAGTGCTGTGGGGCCTGGTGATGAGAAAGCCCAGAGGGGGAGCAGCAGATGTGAGGGGAAGAGAGACAGAGAAGCAATGAGGACAGAGCACAAGTGTAAAGGGGGCATCTGGTCTGGCTATTGAGGCAAACTTCCCTGGTTTATACACGACCCTGGTGGAATTGGCCAGCGGAAGGATCTGAGCCCCCACCCCCTTACCCAGAGGCTGCCTGACCTCGAGGACTGTTAGGATACAGAGATTCAGGCCAGTCTGCAAAGGCCTAAACTTTAAGAATTTAGGTGTATTTTTATCACTTAGCTAGTTATAGAGGTATAAAAGAAAGAATAAAAAATCACTGTCTGTCTGTGTAATGGCCTTCTCTTACTGTGACAGGCTGAGGCCTGGTTCTTCGGCTAAGCAGCAAAGGCAGCCATAAGCTGGGAAGTGTATGGTCACATCCTCACATTCCCAACTAGTCACACTGAAATAAGGTGCGATTGGGCTGTTAGGAATACAATCCTGCCCTGATATTCCATCACCTCCAGAGAAAGGGAAACTTAGTTTGGCAGCATCCTGTCTGGCAAGAACTCACTTATCAATAGACACAGCTGGAAAACCCTTATGTCTGTATAGATGTAGTTGTGAAATCCTCCCTTCTGTGTTGTTTTGTATGTTTATTTGCATGGTCTCTGTCTGGTTCTGTGATTGTTTCTGCCTGTTGTATAATTAATTTTGTTGGGTATAAACCAATGAAGGTGGTGGAATATAATTGGTTAGATAATCATGTTACAGTATATTAGGATCGGTTAGTTAAATTTCAGTAAAATGATTGGTTAAGGAATAGCGAAGCAAAACTCAGGTTTTACTATATAGTCTGCAGTCAATCAGGAAGGTGGGGGTGGGGAATGGGACCAGGGACTGGGGATGGGGGAATTGGGATCCTGTTTTGCTACAGAGGGAAATGGGAACGGGGGATGGGAACAGAAACAGGGACACAGACAAGGCTCTGTGGTGTCAGAGCTGGGAAGGGGGACACTAAGGAAGGAAACTGGAATCATTGCTTGCTGGATGTTCACCCCAATAAACATCGAATTGTTTGCACCTTTGGACTTCGGGTATTGCTGCTCTCTGGTCATGCGAGAAGGACCCAGGGAAGTAAGAGGGTGAAGGAATAAGCCCTCTAACACGGTCATTTGTTGCTCTAGGCTCCATATGTACGTGCACATTCACATCCCACTCCTGACACAATCACTGTCTTCTATCTGACGAAATAGCCTAATTTCAACCTCTCCTGTAACATTACACCACCAACTATTTAGCATTTGTAGGAGAGAAGTTGGAGGGAATTCAAACATCTTCAAATGGCAAAACTTTTCCCCTGGCCTGGTCAGTGAATCCTATGGTGAGAAACTTTCTGTGCATTTCAGTTTCTTGTATTGTTGGATGGGGCCTGAGGTGCTGGAAGGGAAATGTCCATGGAAAACTTGGACATCGCTGTTGTCCAAAAAAAGGCAGGTGTTAGACACTATCACTTCTCGTATTCCCGTGGAATCCGAGTCTAGCTGAAGAATTTCTGTCTATCCTAGAGAGAATCATTCCATTGTAAATACAAATGAAATGAGATCTTCAGGTCGAGTCAGCGCCTTTTAAAAATATTTACTGAGAAAAAAGCCATTCTTTGCCTTGTTGATAAGGACAAGAAGCCCTCTTTTCCTTTCCATTTCAAATGCGAAATGAATGGAGATTTTCATTGAAAAACTTCTGGTTTTTAGGGGGAATTGAACCCAGGCCATGGCTGTTAAAACAGCAGAACCTACTGCTTAAAGCACCAGGGAGAGCTGTTTTTTTCTGACAGCCAGTGTTGTTTTTCTCAGCCTCCTACTTCACCAATGTCAGACTCTGAGTGCAGTTAAGCTCTGGAATAGGCTCCCAAAGGCATCTGTGGTGTCTCTGTCCTCAGAGGTTTTTAAGAACAGGTTGAACAAACCTCTGTCGAGGATACTCTGCATATACTTGGTCCCATAGACAACCTGCTCTGGCTCTATCTGCTACCTTCATCGTGTTTGGATGTAAAGGTGGGAAATGATGGGGAAATTGGCCCCTCTTTCAAGTTTAAATGTTGTAACTTCTACATCTAGACTGGGGTGGCCAACCTGAGCCAACGTAACTGCCAAACATGCACCTTTGTATGCAACTGCTGAGTCAGTTGTGAACCTTGCTACCATTATCATGATGGTGATGGACACTTGGCTCTATATCCCAGAGTGCCCTGGACGTCTGCAGGCTGCATTAGCCAATCCAACCATTTGGCACTTACAGATGGGCACCTCTGTATTGTGCCTGAGTCTTGTACAGCTATGAAAGGCTGGTAGATGCCGATATTTTCCCGTCTTTTTAACCAGCACTAATACCCAGCCAGGCCAGGGCTGGGAAGAGAGAGAGCAGCAGGTTTCCCCTATTGTGGCCCTCACTTTTTCTTGACTAGCTTCACCTCTGCACCAACTTGTGCTTTTCATATGTGAGCCTGACTAGCTTAGTTGGCAGAGCGTCAGACTTTTAATCTGAGGGTCCAGGGTTCAAGTCCCTGTCCACGTGAAAAACTTCTCACTCTGATTATAAAAATCTGTCTTTCTGGAGTCTTGTTCAGTGTTACTCTTTTTCTCCAAGATTTTGCCTTTCGTAAGAAGGGCCTTTCTGTGGGGGGGATTGAAGGAGAAACTCCTTGACATCCCCTCTGTCCTTGCAGGCTGGAGGAATAAAGTCCTCTGGGCATATAGCATGTTCCTCCCCTGCACACACAAACACACAGAATATTCATAAGGAATTAGAATTAGAATCCACCACTTTCCTTGGGAGCTTGTTCCTGTCGTGAATCATCCTCGCTGTTGAATATTTGTGCCTTAAGCCTGGTCTACACTAGGCGTTTAAATCGGTTTTAGGAGCCTAAAACCGATTTAACGCCACAACGGTCCACACTAGGAGGCACCTTATATCGATTTTAATGGCTCTTTAAACCGGTTTCTGTACTCCTCCCTAACGAGAGGAGTAGCGCTAGTATCGGTATTACCATATCGGATTAGGGTTAGTGTGGCCGCTGATCGACGGTATTGGCCTCCGGGCGGTATCCCACAGTGCACCACTGACCGCTCTGGACAGCAATCTGAACTCGGATGCAGTGTCCAGGTAGACAGGAAAAGCCCCGTGAAGTTTTGAATATTTCCTGTTTGCCCAGCATGGAGCTCCGATCAGCACGTGTGGCGATGCAGTTAAAAATCAAAATAAAGAAAGAGCTCCCGCATGGACCATGCGGACGTGATCGCTGTAAGGGCAGGCAAATCTGTTCTATCAGCGCTCCATTACAGAAGACGAAATTCAAAATCATTTTTTTAAAATCTCCAGACAGACGCCATAGCAGGGACTCAGCGCACTGCTGCGTGACAAGCGTAACGGAAAGCCAAAGAATCAAATGGACGCTCATGGACTGGAGGACTCAAGCTATCCCACAGTTCCTGCAGTATCCGAAAAGCATTTGCATTCTTGGCTGAGCTCCAAATGCTTCTAGGGTCAAAAACAGTGTCCGCGGTGGGTCAGGGCATAGCTCGGCAATTTACGCACACCCCCACCCACCCCCAGAAGTGAAAGGGAAAACAATCCTCTCTTGACTCTTTTACATGTCACCCTATCTTTACTGAATGCTGCAGATAGACACGATGGTGCAGCACTCAACACCAACATCCTTACCCCCGCCCCCCGCCATGGGTGGCTGATGGTACAGTAAGATTGATACCCATCGTCATCATCAGCCTATTGGCACATGGGGCAGTGCAAAAGGACTGGTAACCATGCTGACTAGCATCTGTCAGGTCAATCAAGGGCGCCTGGCCCTAATTTTTCCTGGTAGATGGTACAATATGGCTGATAACCATCATCATCATAGCAACAGGGGGCTGAGCTTCATCAGCCCCCACCCTTCATGTGTAAAGAAAAGATTCAATTGCCCCTGGACTAACAGCAGGATGCTGGGCTCCTCTCCTCCACACTCCTTAATGTCCTGTGTGGACTATCATAGCAACTGGAGGCTGCCTTCCACTCATTTCTCACTAACAAGTATTCCTGCATTCTTTATTACTTCATCACACAAGTGGGGGGACAATGCTATGGTAGCCCAGGAAGGCTGGGGAAGAATGGAATGAACAGGTGGGGTTGTTGCAGGAGCACCCCCTGTGAATAGCACACAGCTCATAATCTATGCAGGATCTGACACAGAGTCTCAGCTCTCCACCCTTTGGACGCTCATGGACTGGAGGACTGGAGGACTCAAGCTATCCCACAGTTCCTGCAGTCTCCGAAAAGCATTTGCATTCTTGGCTGAGCTCCAAATGCTTCTAGGGTCAAACACTGTGTCCGCGGTGGGTCAGGGCATAGCTCGGCAATTTACGCACCCCCCCACACACCCCCAGAAGTGAAAGGGAAAACAATCCTCTCTTGACTCTTTTACATGT
The DNA here is from genome assembly GCF_020497125.1 of Mauremys mutica. Lineage (NCBI taxonomy): Eukaryota > Metazoa > Chordata > Testudines > Geoemydidae > Mauremys > Mauremys mutica. The sequence continues at coordinate 51,201 of NW_025423273.1, forward strand.
CACCCTATCTGTACTGAATGCTGCAGATAGACGCGATGGTGCAGCACTCAACACCAACATCCTTGCTCCCCCCACGCTATGGATGGCTGATGGTACAATACAACTGGTATCTGTCGTCATCATCAGCCTATTGGCACATGGGGCAGTGCAAAAGGACTGGTAACCATGCTGACTAGCATCTGTTAGGTCAATCAAGGGTGCCTGGTCCTAATTTTTCCTGGTAGATGGTACAGTATGGCTGATAACCATCATCATCATAGCAACAGGGGGCTGAGCTCCATCAAGAAAAGATTCCATTGCCCATGAACTAGCAGAGGGATGCTGGGCTCCTCTCCTACACACTCCTTACTGTCCTGTCTGGACTATCATAGCAGCTGGAGGCTGCTTTCCACTCATATCTCACTAACAAGTCACTGTGTCTTATTCCTGCATTCTTTATTACTTCATCACACAAGTGGGGGGACAATGCTACGGTAGCCCAGGAAGGCTGAGGGAAGAACGGAATCAACAGGTGGGGTTGTTGCAGGAGCACCCCCTGTGAATAGAATACAGCTCATAATTTCTGCAGGATCTGACACAGAGCAGCTGTGCTCTCTGATTCTCTGATACAGTGGTTCTCTAGTACACTTGCCCATATTCTAGGCAGGACTGATTCTATTTTTAGATACCAAAAAGGAGAGATTGACTCAGGGAGTCATTCCCAATTCTGGCTTTTGCGCCCCTGGCTAAGAGCAGCCAGGGGCACTTATGACAGCAGCAAATGGAACAGTGCAAAAGGACTGGCAGCCACGATCATCTTATTACCGATTTATGGTATGGTAGATGGTACAATATGGCTGATAACCATCTCTGCTATCATGCAAAAGCAAAAGCATGCTGCTGTGTAGCGCTGCTGAATCGCCTCTGTGAGCGGCATCTAGTACACATACGGTGACAGTCACAAAAGGCGAAACAGGCTCCATGATTGCCATGCTATGGCATCTTCCAGGGCAATCCAGGGAAAAAAGGCATGAAATGCTTGTCTGCCGTTGCTTTCCCAGCGGAAGGAGTGACTGTCGACATTTACCCAGAACCACCCACGACAATGATTTTTGCCGCATCAGGCACTGGGATCTCAACCCGGAAATTCCAAGGGGCGGGGGGAGGCTGCGGGAACTATGGGATAGCTACGTGATAGCTACCCACAGTGCAACGCTCCAGAAATCGACGCTAGCCTCGGACCATGGATGCACACCACCGATTTAATGTGTTTAGTGTGGCCGCGCACACTCGATTTTATAAAATCTGTTTTACAAAACCGGTTTATGCAAATTCGGAATAGTCCCGTAGTGTAGACGTACCCTTAGTTGTAATATGAATTTGTCTCTTTTCACCTTCCAGCCATTGGGTCTTGTTATGCCTTTCTCTGCTTGATTAAAGAGCCCTTTCATACCCAATCTTTTCTCTCCATTAAGGCCCTTCAACACTTCAGTGAAATCACCTTTCAATCTTCTTTTGATAAACTAAACAGGTTGAGCTAGTACAATTGCAAAGAGCCAACAAATGTTCTGAGGGCTGGAGAAAAATGTCTTCTAGGGAAAGTGGTGGATTCTCCATCTCCTGATGTCATTTAATGAAGACTAGATGCCTTTCTGGAATGTGTTTGCCCCAAAAGTAGCTAGTGTGTCATACAGGAGGCCTGTGATATGCAGGGGGTCAGATTAGATGCTCTAATGGTCTCTTCTGGCCATAAAGGCGACTAATTTCTGAAAAACTGAGTGTAGCATTGGGAGCAGCGTCTGATGTTTTCCTGTCTAGCCAGCTTGCTGCCTAGAACGAACGCTCCTTGAGTGGGGTGATCCACAGGGAGTAGCTCAAACCTCCAAAGTGCCTGGGCAGGGGCAGGACATTAGCACAGCAAGGGAGGGGTGTGGCAGTGACATCACAAAGGTCTTTTGCAGGACCTCAGACTATTGGTCAAAGGTGGTGGGGAGGTGGTGACCTCACAGAGAGATGCTGACATCAGCCAGGCAGGACAGGGGCGAGGGGCCAGGGAAACCTCAGAGACCCCTGTGGCTTTGCTTCAGCAAGTCTCCTTCTCCAGGTCTCTCTTTGAGGACTGAGAGAGTATTCGGGTTCACGTACGTGAGCGCCAGGAGGAACCTCTTTCGAGTTTTCTCCATCCCTTTTAGTGATTTTACTAGAAAACAGCCGTCCCTGTTTAGAAGGTAAGAGCCTCCTCGAGGGAAGGGGTGTTCCAGGGGTGTCACAGTTCGGATGCCGGTGCCTCCCCCCATGTAAGGAAGTTCCCGCCACCCTGCTCTGTGTTCGCAGGGCGGGAGAGAGCAGCATCCACGGCAGTGATTTGCTCCTGGCTGCCGGAGCAGAGCAGCAGGCTCAGCTGTCAGAACTTCCCAGAGCGATGAAAGGGGAGGGGCCCATGGCTCTGTAGCAGGAATGCAGGGCAGGCGAGTTCACGGTGGGCATTGTGGGATACTGGAGGAGGCCAGTTATGGTGATATAATGAACAGCAGCATCTACTCTGTCACTTTAAGTTTGCTGCAAAAAGCTCTAGCCCTCTCATTGAAGTCGTTTTATTTTGTCACCAAAACAGGGGAGTTTTGTCGCCAGACATGGCATTGCAGTGTGTACACCAGCCACAAGCTACTGACCGAGAGAGCGTTGTGTGTTTTTCACACACCTGAGAAATATAATTCTGCTGAAACAACTTTGTAGTGCAGACCTGGCCAAAGATTCACTCACACACAACTTGCAAGGAAAACCTCACCTGCTCCTCTGCTTTGGAGAATCCAAACACAAGCAAAGCTTGTCAGGCCCTGGTGGCGATGGCAGGGAGTCAGGTGTGGGCAGACAGTGTGTTATAGCCACCCACAGGCACCATGGCTTAGCTGGCTAAAGCTTCTGTTTTGTAAACAGGAGATCCTGGGTTCAACTTCCAGTGGTGCCTTGTTGACTGTTGTTGGGGCACCTGGTATTGGCTACTGTCAGAAGACAAGATTCGTAGCTAGATGGGTCTTTGGTCTGGCCCAGTGTGGTTTTTCTTACGGTTTAAATAATGTAACCCCGCCACCAGCACAGCTTTGGTTACTGGGATTCGTGCCCCTCAGCACAGGTCTTCTAATAATCCTCTCTCCATTTTTTTTTTTACTGAGATGAAAGTCACTCAGGAGTTTCTTTTCTCTGTGAAGAAAAAGCCCAGGGTGCGCAACGTAGGGGTGTGGGTATGTGTGTGTGTGTACTGCAAATTCCTCGTACAGGCCACCAAGTGTAACTTTAGCGCCCTCGTGGCCAAGATGGAGTCTGTTCTGCAGGCAGCTGTGGCCAAGAGACAGCGCGCGCAGGAATGCAGCAGGAGAAATCCCTTCCACCCCAGGGGCACCTGTTCCAAACCCCCCAGAGTGAACACACACACCCACAGGAAAAGTACAATGGACATAACAAAGGGAGATATTTATTTACAGAGGGCTGGGAGGAGAAAAACAACAAGGAGAAATATAGGGGGAGCAGTAGAACAGGGCTGCATTCAAACCAAGGCCCCACGGACCCAGTGGTAGCACAGTCTGGAAGGGCAGACACTAAGCAATGTGTCTGCGCACAGAGTTCAGGAGGCCTGAGCAAAGTTCCAGTCCGGTGGTGAGTCTTGGGTGCTCCTGGTCATCTTCGGCGCCAGTGAACTCTCCCCAGCAAACCCCTCCGGTGCCTCTTCTGCCGCTCTGTGCAAAGCCCCACAGAGCGGCCACCTCCCCACTTAACTCTCTAACAGCCTCCCTCCTTATTCCCAGTGCAGAGTCACAAGCCCCAGTACTCACAGCCCCAGGCAGATCCGGGCAGCCGTGATCCTGGGTCCAGCTCCGGCCTGTCCTTCCGGGTGATTCCCCCCGGCACCGGGCTCCTCCTGGCTCCTGTCCTGGGGGGTCCCCGATCGGGCCTGTCCTCCTCAGGCCTCCGGCAGGTTCTCTCTGCTCCCTTCTCCAGGGCCAGCCATGCTGCTTCCCCCCCTCCCTGGAGCTCCAGCCTGGCCCCTGGAGTTTCCCTCCTTTTTCTTACTCTCCCCCTCCCCCTTGGGAAAAAGATTTAAAGGGGCCATGCTCTCTAGACCCCAAAGGGGTTACAATTGCACCAGCACAACCACGAAGGGACTTGAACCCTCAATTGCCTGATCCGAAGTCAGATGCCTTATCCAGTTTGGGGCCCCCAGTTCCCCCTAGGGAGAGGGGAGCCAGGTCAGCCCAGGAAAGGAGGCTTTTAAAACTCTGGTACCAATTGGCAGTGGGACTGCCCCTGTGAAGAGCCGCTGCAGCCCCGCCAGGGAGAGCCGGTCTCTCTTTATGCAGCCCCCCCCCCATTCCTCAGGACGAGGGTTGTGCTCAAAGATCTGTGCCCCGTGTTTTCACCTCCATGTGAACCGCACAGTGCAAATAACTCTCAGCACATCAGCTCAGTTCCAGGCTCCACTTCCACCCGCTCAGAGCGCAGAGCTCCCAGGCTGAGCCTGAAGTTGGAAGCGGGAGACCCTGTAACCAGCCAGGCCCTGTGGCTGGTGCCTGTGATCCCAGCACCTGGGGATGCTCAGGCTGGTGGATCGCTTGAGCTCAGGAGTTCTGGGCTGCAGGGGGCTGTGCCGATCAGGTGCCTGCACTAAGCTCGGCATCAATATGGTGATCCTGGGGAAGCTTGGGGTCCCCAGGTTGCCTAAGGAGGGGTGAACCAGCCCAGGTCGGAAACAGAGCAGGTCAAAACTCCCGTGCTGGTCAGTAGTGGGATCATGCCTGTGAATAGCCCCTGCAGCGTAGCCTGGGCAAGACAGTGAGACACGGTCTCTTTTTATACAGACACCCCCCGCAGAGCCTGGAGGGGGGATGGGAGCTCCCACACGCTGGGGGTTCTGACTTGGGGGGAGGGACGCACCCAAGCAACACGGATCTTGAAAAGGGGAACAGAGACACCCACAGATCCCGGATGGGGGCAGGCAGGGAAACCACACACGGGAGCTAGTTCATGGGGTGGGGGACGGAGACACCCACCAGAGATCCTGGATGGGAGCACCCACATGCTGGGGATCTTGAACTGGGAGGAGGGAAGCACCATGTACCAGAGGTTCTGAAGGGGAACAGGGACACCCACACACCAGGTGTCTTGCAGCAAGAGCTGCGGTCTTGATTTACACAGGGCACTGATGGGGATTTAACCACGTCCCTTGCGGAGCTTGTTCCACTAGATAATTAGCCTCACAATTAAAAAATGGACATTTCCAGTTGGCATTTTGTGACATTGACTGCAAACCAATGGGGTCGTGTTCAACCTTTGTCTGGTGAATTAAAGATCCCTTTAAAATCAGATATTCCCCCCTCTGGGAATTTTTAAAACTGTGTATTTAAAAACAGTGATTAAATCCCCTCTTAACCTCCAGTCAATGAAATCAATTGAGCTTCTACAATCTCTCGCTGTAGACACAAAAGAACAATGCACATTTTCCTTGTTTTTAAAGGCAAAAATCCTGATCTTTCCAATGGGAGCTTCTGCTTCAACTGTCAGTTTGGGGAAGGATTTGGCTTCCTGGGTTATAATCTGACCGCTGGGTTATAATCTGCAGTCTGAAGCGTCAAAATTAGATGAGACCGTTAGTGCTGCCCCCGTGTGGCCGGAGAGGGGAGCTCACAAGCAGAGTTGAAAGCTGGAGCTGAGAGGGACCTGGCTGGACACGCGGGGCACAAAGGCTCTCACGTGGGATCCTCGCTGTGCAGTCGGAGGCTGAGGCGACCTGACGGAATTCAGGGCTGCACCCTGCCATGCTGAGCCGGTGTCTGTGCTAAGCTCGGCATCAATCAGGTGATTCTGGGAAGTTCGGGGTCCCCAGGCTCCCAAACGGGGGTGAAGCAGGTTACCCCTGGAGCAGGTTAAAGCTGCAGGGTGACAGTGAGGTTGCTGCCCCTGTGAACAGCTGCTGTAGCAGCGCCTGGGCAGGACAGGGAGAGCCAGTTATACCCCCCCCCCCCAGCCTGTATCGGGGGATGGGAGCACTCACACCCTGGGGACCCACCCACCAGAGATCTGCTGGGGGGAGAGTGGCACCCACACACCCAGGATGTTGTAGGGGGGGACAAGGGCATCCACCCTCCGGGATCCTCTGCAGAGGGACGGACACCCACACACCCAGGATTCTGTATGGGGGGCAGAGGTACCCGGACACCTGGGCGGGGGAAGGGGGCACCGAAAATCCGGGATCTTACCTGGGAGGACAGCGGCGCCTGCAGCTCGACATGAGACGTGGGTGGGGGAAGCAGGAGCATTTCCCAGTTCCAGGCTGTCCCCGTCTGGCCAAGGCACAGAGCTCACAAGCAGAGTTTAAAGGTCGAGCTGAAAAGCTGCAAAACAAGCCGGGCTCCGTGGCTGGTGCCTGTGATCCCAGCTCCTGGGGAGGCTGAGGTCCACAGATCGCCTGAGCTCAGGAGTTCTGGGCTGCAGGGGGCTGTGCCGATCGGGTGTCCGCACTAAGTTCAGTATCAATATGGTGATCCTGGGGAAGCTGGGGGTCCCCAGGTTGCCTAAGGAGGGGTGAACCAGCCCAGGTTGGAAATGGAGCAGGTCAAAACTTCCATGATGATCAGTAGTGGGATTGCGCCTGTGAATAGCCCCTGCAGCGTAGCCTGGGCAAGACAGTGAGACACAGTCTCTTTTTATACGGACACCCCCCGCAGAGCCTGGAGGGGGGATGGGAGCTCCCACATGCTGGGGATTCTGACTTGGGGGGAGGGACGCCCCCCTGCAACACGGATCTTGAAAAGAGGAACAGCGACACCCACACACCACAGAGCCTGGATTGGGGGCAGGGGAACCACACACGGGAGCTAGTTCATGGGGTGGGGGACACACCCATATGCTCCATTGCACCATTGTTAATGAGAAGAACAGGGGCATCCGCACAACACGGATCCTTAACGGGCGGGGGGACACCCACACACTCCACTATTAACCAGGAGGGACAGGGGCACCAGGCACCCCCAGTAGCGTGGAGAACACCCACATCCACTGGATCCCTCATGGGGGGTAAGACAGAGGCACCCAAACACTGGGATTTTAATGTGGCCCAGCGCACGCACACACCGGGGATTGTTAAGGGCAGGAGGAACAGGGACTCCCACCTCTGTAGCATGGGGGTGGGTCGCCTGCTGGGATCATCTGGGCATATTTCACCTCGTCAGTTCCCTGCCATTGCCTTGGGGGCCCCTTGTTTGCTGCCTGTGGTACCCACTTTAGCCTCCTTCCTGAGGCTGAAACGCTTTGATCTGTCTAAGGTCTGTGGGATCAATGTGTGTCATGGTGTAATTCTGTGTTATAGGGGGTCAGACTAGCTGAGCTAATGGCCCCTTCTGCCCTTAAACCCCAGGGTGCTGAGCAGGTGTCTGTGCTCAGGTTGGCCTCGCTATGATGGTTTTGGGGAAGTTTGGGGCCACCAATTCCCCCTAGGGAGAGGGGAGCCAGGTCAGCCCAGGAAAGGAGGCTTTCAAAACTCTGGTACGAATTGGCAGTGGGACTGCCCCTGTGAAGAGCTGCTGCAGCCCGCCAGGGAGAGCCGGTCTCTCTTTATGCAGCCCCCCCACTCACCCATTCCTCAGGATGAGGGTTGTGCTCAAAGATCTGTGCCCCGTGTTTTCACCTCCATGTGAACCGCACAGTGCAAATAACCCTCAGTGCATCAGCTCAGTTCCAGGCTCCACTTCCACCCGCTCAGAGTGCAGAGATTCCAGGCTGAGCCTGAAGTTGGAAGCTGGAGACCCTGTAACCAGCCGGGCCCTGTGGCTGGTACCTGTGATCCCAGCGCCTGGGGAGGCTGAAGCCAAGGCCAAGGCCAGGAGGTCACTTGAGCTCAGGACTTCTGGGCTGCAGGGGGCTGTGCCCATCGGGTGTCTGCACTAAGTTCAGCATCAATATGGTGATCCTGGGGAAGCTTGGGGTCCCCAGGTTGCCTAAGGAGGGGTGAACCGGCCCAGGTCAGAAACAGAGCAGGTCAAAACTCCTGTGCTGATCAGTAGTGGGATTGCACCTGTGAATAGCCCCTGCAGCGTAGCCTGGGCAAGGCAGTGAGACACGGTCTCTTTTTATACAGACACCCCCCGCAGAGCCTGGAGGGGGGATGGGAGCTCCCACACGCTGGGGATTCTGACTTGGGGGGAGGGACGCACCCAAGCAACACGGATCTTGAAAAGGGGAACAGAGACACCCACAGATCCCGGCTGGGGGCAGGCAGGGGAAACCACACACGGGAGCTAGTTCATGGGGTGGGGGACAGAGACACTCACCAGAGATCCTGGATGGGAGCACCCACACGCTGGGGATCTTGAACTGGGAGGAGGGAAGCACCATGTACCAGAGGTTCTGAAGGGGGAACAGGGACACCCAGACACCAGGTGTCTTGCAGCAAGAGCTGCGGTCTTGATTTACACACGGCAGTGATGGGGAATTAACCACGTCCCTTGCGGAGCTTGTTCCACTAGATGATTAGCCTCATTGAAGTACCCAGACCTTTTAATAATAAGAAGTGAAATGAAATGGCCACATGATGGCAACAGAACCTAAGAAATTTGTTAGTCTCTAAGGTGCCACACGTACTCCTGTTCTTTTTGAGGATACAGACTAACACGGCTGCTCCTCTGAAACCGAAGAGGTGAGAAGCCATGTTCTTGTTCAATGTGCATTGAAGCTGAAAAGGGAGATGTTTCCTCTTTGATTCCTAAGCCCCCAACTCTAATCCACTAAACACCCCTTTCCTCCCACAGCCAGGACTAAAACCCAGGAGTCATAACTAGTAGCCCCCCTTAACCTTCTCTCTGTGAGGAAGAAGAAGCTCTGAGACCCCTGTGCTGTCCCCTTGCCACCCTGCCTGGGCTGCACTTGAAACCCAATGGGGTTTCCTTGGGCAGTTCTGAATCTTGCTCCCAGGAAGGGTGTAATTTTAGGAGCAGGTTCCAAATAGTGCAATTAACCAGCCAGAAGGGGCAGCAGGTATCGGTGTAGGAGCCATTGAAATCATCATAGCAAAGTAGTTCAGGGAAACTGTTATTAATGAAGTGTGAGTGAAAGGTGAGAATCTGATGGTGTCAGTGTCACACTAGAGGGCGCTGAGATGGTTTTAAATTTGTCATCCAAACCCAGCCACCACCTAGCACATGTTTTAACCTCTTCTTCTCTTACCCTTGCTCCTTATCAGGGAAGGGGAGAGAGCAAACGAGCAATAGAAACAGAGACCTAGTGACCGGAGCAAACATTTCTTTGCTCCTTGCTTGGCTCTGTCAGTTATTCGGGTACAAACTCACCCCCCACCCACTGTCTGGGCTGGGCTCAGTGGGCAGGAAGAGCTCAGCTGTCAGTGGGACTTGGGGAGCTCAGCACATTACTATGAGCTGCTTGAACATTTAGGTGAAAACCACCTAAACACGGACACAAGGTCTAGGCTGCAGTAACTCATCTTGCATCTGCGGCTGTTGAAGCTACAAGGCAGAGGACTAAGTACAACATTTAAACTTATGTTTGACCTCAGAGAATAAAACGAATGTGTCTGTGAAAAGAGGGGAGTCGAGTTCAATCCCTTGTCACCATCAATGTGCAAACCAGCAACCTGTTGCTTTGCATTCCTGATGTGTCGCCCTCATGTGGCTATTCTCATAGACTCATTGACTTTAAGGTCAGAAGGGACCATTATGATCATCTAGTCTGACCTCCTGCACAACGCAGGCCACAGAATCTCACCCACCCACTTCTATAACAACCCCCTAACCTATGTCTGAGTAACCTATTCTGTCTCAGTCCCTTTAATTAAAAAAATGTGTTTTTTTCATAGAAACTATATTTTCCTTGTAGAGACACAGGGGCAGATTAATCTACAAAGGGAAGGTGATTCCAAGGCAGTTCTGGAGGAGAAGGGAACATTTTCAGCATCACTAAATTATTTTGTTGTGCCTCACAGAGAGAGAAAGAGAGAGAGAAAATAAACCTATTAATTTGAGCTACCAACACAGTTCACAGCATGAAAAACACAATTTTGTGTTCAATGAGTTGTGTTCATTTACACAATATGAAAAATATGTTTTGGGCAATGCATGAAAACCTCACTGCATTGAACAACCCACTTGATCTAGTCAATGTACTACAGAATATTTAAAGATGTTAAGAAAGATGTGCTTATAAATTATCGTGTTGTGCCATTTACACACGCACAAGACACAGAAGAAACTGAATTATTTGAGCTACTAAAATTTCCACTTTCTCACAGTATTTTAGTTCTCAAGGTTGTTTTAATTTGCTTATTTTTTTTGGAACTAGAAATGGGGAAAGAGCACATTGAAGTCAGTGGAATTACCGCAGTGAGGGATTAGTCTCATTATTTGTCACTAACAACAGCCTTTATTAACAGAGAGTTAACTTTGACTGTGACTATCTCTTACCTTCCAGAACATCGAGTTCAGTAAAACTCAAACTCTGGAAAAACAGGGAATACAGAGTGAGGGTACATGCCCAGATAACCTTAACTCTGCCCTCTAGAAGAGAATCCCTGATAGCATATGAGAACAAGGAAAGGTTTGGGGACAAATTACAGCTACTTCCCAAGAGTTTGTTTCTCCTGCAATTAATTGATCCTGGCCCCATCAGTTGATCCTGGCCTGGTGTCTGGCTGCAAAACTTACTATTTTTATCCCACCATATTTAAAGATGAAACTGCTTTACAAAAGCTCCTTTATTCTAGGTGATACAAACAGGTCACTTCTCCAGCTGTTTCAAGGAGATGGAATTTTCCTGACTCACAGGGAACTTAAACTATCGTGCTCAAGATCACACATTCCTTAGGAGAAAACGAAGGGAGAAAAAACAAACAAAACCCACCAAACCGTTGCTGTTTCTACCCAAATGATCAATGAGACCAGAAAGTGAGACTGTGCAATTAAATGTCTGGTGCTACACTGACTCTGCAGTTACTTGGATGCAGACACACCCAGCTCTACGGTTGGTAACGTACAGAGACTCTGCTGCTGCTCATGAACTAGCAGCACATGACCTCTAAACAGCTGCCATTCGAATGTATCTGAAAGTCGCAAGGAACAACGATCTGTGTTAAAGGAAGGCTGCCATTTATTAGAGCCCCAGTTGATGCCATGTGCACAAACAGAGGATTGAATGTGTAACAGGGAGTTTGGTAAAACTTGGTTATTTTAGTTTTGTAACAGGCTCCTGTCCACTCCCAGTAGAGTTTTCAGTCCCAATGGCAACTTACTTACCAAATGTAATACAGACTAGTCCATGCCTCCCACGTGGATGTGATTCTTGTACTTCTGCACATTGTAGCCCATGGAGGCCAAGGACCTGCAAATGTGTCTTCATGTGTCTTTGTTTCATTGATGAAAACAAACCGAGACACTTAGAGGATTGAAAGTGATTTCTGCTGGGGGATGTTTGCTAGGTGTTTATGCATTTGCACAGGAAAACAGTAAGTGTGTCCATTCATTCCAGGAATCCCTATATAGTAGAGCTCCTGAGCATACTAGAAATGGAATTATTTTTATTGAAGAAACAAGCTTGTAAGGGAGCACTTGGATTTGAACCAAGGACCACTTGATCTGCAGTCAAACACTCTACCACTGAGCTATACCCCCATGATATTTGCATAGGCAAGTCCGTGACCTTAAGGATTTTGAAGGACGGGCTCTGCCTCAGAGAGCTGCTTTTCTATTCCCAGGCCACAGGGGTTTTAAAAATGGGGTTTGATTAAACTTTATATACACATGTAGACACCACAGCTTGCACACACCCACCAGCATAGCTTCCCCCCACTGACATAGCTACCACCTCTCGGGGAGATGGGTTAACTGCACGGACGGGACAGCTCTCTCCGCTCCGCTTAGAGCAGCATCATTATTTATGAATAGGTGGGAAATAACCTCCTGAATGGACAGGCACCAATGTATCAGATATTGCTGTGTCTGCATTCAATATGGGTAACTGGTCATATGGGGCTGGATTAGTAGGAGCGTTGCCAGCAGATCGAGGGAAGTGATTATTCCCCTCTAGTCAGCACTGGTGAGGCCACATCTGGAGCATTGCGTCCAGTTCCCCCCATCCCCCCCCCCACTACAGAAACAAATCGGAGAGAGTCTAGGGGAGGGCAACAAAAATGATTAGGGGGCAGCGGACTTACAAGGAGAGGCTGAGGGCAGGGCCGCCCAGAGGGGGGCAGGGGGGGCAATTTGCCCCAGGCCCTGCAGGGCCCCCAGGAGAATACAGGATTCTATAGTATTGCAGCTTTTTTTTATGGAAGGGGCCCCTGAAATTGTTTTGCTCCAGGCCCCCTGAATCCTGTGGGCGGCCCCTGCCCAGACCGTGGTGCTGCCCCCCCCTCCACCCCCTTCCCTCGTTCTCCTCCCTCCGAGGCCCCCCCTGTGCTCCACCCTCACTCCCATTTGGCCACTTCCCACCCCTGCTCTTTGGCTGAGGCCTGCTGGTCGCTGGCTCCTCTCCTCCCCCAGGGCCTCCTCGCGCCTCTCCACCCCCTACCCCAAGGTCTGCCAGCTGCCCCCCCCCTCTCTGCCCCTCCCCTGAGACCTGCCCTGCCCATTGCCCCCACCTCTCTGCCCCCTCCAGGAAACAACTGGAATTGATCACTCAGTGAGAACAGAACTAGAGTGCAGTGAAAGCACCATACCCAGCAAGTAGTTGTGGCTGAGTGGTTAAGGCGATGGACTAGAAATCTATTGGGGGTCTCCCTGCGCAGGTTCAAATCCTGCCAACTACGGAGGAAGTTGTGGTTCTTTAGTTTCACTGGAGCTGAGTCTTGTCTCACTCTTACGCTATGGCTACATGAAAGAGTAACATGGCTTTAGTTAAAGTGTTTTAATTGAACAGCTGTTGCATGTCCACCCTATGTCCCTGTGTCACCAGAGCACATCCATGCTAGCATCTCTTGGATTGCCACAGAGAGCACTGCACTGTGGGTAGCCATCCCACTGTGCAACTGGCTGGGAAGGGTTTGCAATGCCTCACAGGACTGTACAGCATCACATGATGCAGGTTTCTATCCCATTGTTCCATGGGCATCCTACTAGATTGCCAGCTGCTTTTCAACTGCAGTGTGTGTGGTGGGGGAGAGAGAGTGTGTGTGAGGGGAGGGAGAGACAGTGTGTGCATTGCGGAAGAGTGAGTGTGTCGCACACTGTCTCTAAGTTCAGACAGCTGCTGGAAGCAACCAGTCCAGAGGCAGGGGACAGCCCCGACATCAGCCCCCTTCTCTCCCTGGCTCAGCTCAGCACAGCACTCTCTGTCACACACACACACACACACTGCTGCCTGCTTAGCTCTGTGTCAGGGGTGCTGGAACAGGGGGTTCAGAGGGCCATGGCCCCACCACTCTTTACTGGCTGTTAGGACAAATGATGGGGGGGAGGAAGGGTGCAGTCTTAGGGAAGAGGCGTCTGTGGCTGTGGCCTCGTGGGGAGAGCTGCTGTGAGTGGGGGTCCTTAGGGAAGGGGTGTAATGGGGGTGCCACAATTTGGACAATGGTGCCCCCACACACACACTGTAAGGAAGCTTCTGCCGCCCCTGCTCTGTGTTGGCAGACCGGAGAGAGCAGCATCCACGGCAGTGATTTGCTCCCCGGGGCTCCAGCATCGGGGCTCGGGAGGTGATTTAAAGGGCCCGGGGCTCCGGCCGCTGCAGGGAGCCATGGGCCCTTTAAATCACCAGCCTGGGGAAGCCGGGCCGGGCTGGCACAGCGTACCGGCTCTTGCCGATACCCCATACCGGAACATACCGGCTTACTTTCACCTCCGGAAGGTCCTCACGTGGATCAATAACTCGTTAAAATATAGGAAAGAAAGGGTAAGAATAAATGGTCAGTTTTCAGGATGGAAACAGGTAACTAGTGGTGCCTGTATTGGGACCAGAACTAGTCAACATATTCATAAATGACCTGCTAAATAGTGAGCTGAAAGAATATGTAGATGATCCAAAACTACCGGCTTGCTGCCTAGAACGAACACTCCTTGAGTGGGGTGATCCACAGGAAGTAGCGCAAACCTCCAAAGTGCCTGGCCAGGGGCAGGACATTAGCACAGCAAGGGAGGGGTGTGGCAGTGACCTCACAAAGGCCTTTTGCAGGACCTCAGGCTATTGGTCAAAGGTGGTGGGGAGGTGGTGACCTCACAGAGAGATGCTGACATCAGCCAGGCAGGACAGGGGTGAGGGGCCAGGGAAACCTCAGAGACCCCTGTGGCTTTGCTCCAGCAAGTCTCCTTCTCCAGGTCTCTCTTTGAGGACTGAGAGAGTATTCGGGTTCACGTACGGGAGCGCCAGGACGAACCTCTTTCGAGTTTTCTCCTTCCTTTTAGTGATTTTACTAGAAAACAGATGTCCCTGTTTAGAAGGTAAGAGCCTCCTCGAGGTTTGAAACCTGTTCAGTCTGATCCATCTGGTGACAGTTGAATTCTAGGCAAGGAAAACACGAGCTTAAGGAGGCAGAATTTTATTCCGCACCTGAGATTTTATCCCTTAGAATCACTGGGGACATTAGGGTTTGTCCTTTTTGTTTCACCTTTTCCTTCGTCCCTCCCTCCCTCCCTCCCTCCTTTCTCGTCGTCTCTTGCTTCGTTTGTCCTTTCTCCTGTTCCCCTCCCAACACCAGGAGAGTGATGTGTGTGTGTGTGTGTGTGTGTGTGTTAGTTTGCAGGGACTGGTAGTGGGCAGTGTGCTCTGAGAATAGCCGAGCCTTTGATCACAGCAGAGCCCTGATTATGGGGCCTATAAAGGCAGACGAGGAGTCAGCCAGCAGGACAGGAGTCCAGGAGTCACAAACATAGGTGGGCACAGGGGAGTTTGAGTGGGAGTTTGTCAGGGGAGTGTGGGGAAGGGAGTATGTGGTGTTCTGGTTTTGTTTTGTGTGTGTGTGTTTCCCTTTTTCTCCTTGACAGGCATTTAGGTGGGAGGCTGTGACAGCTACAGAGGCAGCAGTGGTAGAGACCCCAGGAAGGGAAGCGACAATGAAGCTGATTGGATGTGGAAGCTGTGGAATGTACCTTATCCTGGAACAGGTACCTGAAAAGAGCTTCATTTGTATGAAGTGCCACCTGATAAGGCTGACGGAAGGTCCAAGGTTCGGAGATGCAGGTGGAAACTCTGGTTGAGGTTTGAAGGGGATTTGAGCAGATGGCTGGGGGGAAGGAGAGAGGAGGCTGAAGGGAAAAGTGAAGACTCGCAGATACAAGCCGGACTGGAGAACTCTGAGGGGAGGCTGCTGGGTGAGGAAAGTGGCCCGTGGAAGCATGTGACTATGAGAACCAGGTGGAGGACAAGATCTGTGGATGAGGGGAAAGCAGTGGACATGTTATTCCTTGACTTTAGCAAAGCTTTTGATACAGTCTCCCACAGTATTCTTGCCAGCAAGTTAAAGAAGTATGGGCTGGATGAATGGACTATAAGGTGGCTAGAAAGCTGGCTAGATTGTCGGGCTCAACACGTGGTGATCAATGGCTCCATGTCTAGTTGGCAGCTGGTATCAAGCGGAGTGCCCCAGGGGTCGGTCCTGGGGCCGGTTTTGTTCAATCTCTTCATTAATGATCTGGAGGATGGCGTGGATTGCACCCTCAGCAAGTTTGAAGATGACACTAAACTAGGAGGAGTGGTATATACAATGGAGGGTAGGGGTAGGATACAGAGTGACCTAGACAAATTGGAGGATTGGGCCAAAAGAAATCTGATGAGCTTCAACAAGGACAAGTGCAGAGTCCTGCACTTAGGACAGAATAATGCCATGCATTGATAGAGACTAGGGACCGAATGGCTAGACAGCAGTTCTGCAGAAAAGCACCTAGGGGTTAGAGTGGACAAGAAGCTGGATCTGAGTCAACAGTGTGAACCTTGTTGCCAAGGCTAATGGCATTTTGGGCTGTATAAGCAGGGGCATTGCCAGCAGATCGAGGGACGTGAAAAAATTGGAAAGAGTCCAGCGGAGGGCAACAAAAATGATTAGGGGGCTGGAGCACATGACTTATGAGGAGAGGCTGAGGGAACTGGGATTGTTTAGTCTGCAGAAGAGAAGAATGAGGGGGGATTTGATAGCTGCTTTCAACTACCTGAAAGGGGGTTCCAAAGAGGATGGATGTAGACTGTTCTCAGTGGTAGCAGATGACAGAACAAGGAGCAATGGTCTCAAGTTGCAGTGGGGGAGGTTTAGGTTGGATATTAGGAAAAACTATTTCACTAGGAGGATGGTGAAGCACTGGAATGGGTTACCTAGGGAGGTGGTGGAATCTCCATCCTTAGAGGTTTTTAAGGCCCAGCTTGACAAAGCCCTGGCTGGGATGATTTAGTTGGGGTTGGTCCTACCTGAGCAGGGGGTTGGACTAGAAACCTAATGAGGAGTCTTCCAACCCTAATCTTCTATGATTCTAAGTAGAAATTACCACATCCAATGTAGAAGTCAAACTCAAGCAGCTTAATGGGAGTAAATCAGGGAGCCCAGATAATCTTCATCCAAGAATATTAAAGGAACTTGCATATGAAATTGCAAGCCCAATAGCACGGAAAGGAAGGATGGTCCAGAGGTTATCGCACTCGACTAAGACTTGAGGGGTCTGAGTTTAAGTTCTGCCTTCACTGCAGACTTCCTTTGCGACCTTGAGCAAATCACTTAGGGCCAGATTTTTTAAAGGGATTTCAGTTCCTAATTCCCATTGAAATCAATTCAGGCCTCAGATCAGGAACAGGGGCTGTCTTACAGTCCTCCGCACAGAATAGCATCTTGACAACGGCTTCACTGCTGTGATGCAGTTTTAACCTGTTTCTATGCACATTCCCAGGTGCGTCCCTGCTGCGGGGCCTGTGTACATTGCAGGTAACAGCGTGACCCCTCCCTACCACCTCAGAAGGCCCCTCCCATCAGTTTTGCAATTTGTACTTTTCCACAAGGAATAACACCAGCAGAAGATCCCCTGCATCAAACGATCGCTCACAAGGAGAGCGGAACCCCCTTTATCCCATCGAATTGGGACCAGGGCCAGATTGGTTAACCAAAAGGTCGGATCATCGCATGAATGGGAAAGTGCCAGGCTGCATCGCCATCTAGTGACCATAGGAGAGATTGCCCACTTCTGGACCTGTGTGCGCTGGTTGTTGGGTTCATATGGAGAACCGGAGAATTCTGGAATGTGTTTGCCCCAAAAGAAGCTATCGTGTCATACAGGAGGCCTGTGATATGCAGGGGGTCAGATTAGATGCTCTAATGATCTCTTCTGGCCATCAAGTTGACTAATTTCTGAAAAACTGAGTGGCGCATTGGGAGCAGCGTCTGATGTTTTACTGTCTAGCCGGCTTGCTTCCTAGAATGAACACTCCTTGAGTGGGGTGATCCCCAGGAAGTAGCACAAACCTCCAAAGTGCCTGGCCAGGGGCAGGACATTAGCACAGCAAGGGAGGGGTGTGGCAGTGACCTCACAAAGGCCTTTTGCAGGACCTCAGGCTATTGGTCAAAGGTGGTGGGGAGGTGGTGACCTCACAGAGAGATGCTGACATCAGCCAGGCAGGACAGGGGCAAGGGGCCAGGGAAACCTCAGAGACCCCTGTGGCTTTGCTTCAGCGAGTCTCCTTCTCCAGGTGTTGCTTTGAGGACTGAAAGAGTATTCGGGTTCACGTACGGGAGCGCCAGGAGGAACCTCTTTCGAGTTTTCTCCTTCCTTTTAGTGATTTTACTAGAAAACAGATGTCCCTGTTTAGAAGGTAAGAGCCTCCTCGAGGTTTGAAACTGTTCAGTCTGATCCATCTGGTGACAGTTGAATTCTAGGCAAGGAAAACACGAGCTTAAGGAGGCAGAATTTTATTCCGCACCTGAGATTTTGTCCCTTAGAATCACTGGGGACATTAGGGTTTGTCCTTTTTGTTTCACCTTTTCCTTCGTCACTCCCTCCCTCCCTCCCTCCTTTCTCGTCGTCTCTTGCTTCGTTTGTCCTTTCTCCTGTTCCCCTCCCAACACCAGGAGAGTGGTGTGTGTGTGTGTGTGTGTGTGTGTGTGTGTGTTAGTTTGCAGGGACTGGTAGTGGGCAGTGTGCTCTGAGAATAGCCGAGCCTTTGATCACAGCAGAGCCCTTATTATGGGGCCTATAAAGGCAGACGAGGAGTCAGCCAGCAGGACAGGAGTACAGGAGTCACAAACTTATACAGCCCAAAATGCCATTAGCCTTGGCAACAACGTTCACACTGTTGACTCAGATCCAGCTTCTTGTCCACTGTAACCCCTAGGTGCTTTTCTGCAGAACTGCTGTCTAGCCATTCGGTCCCTAGTCTCTATCAATGCATGGCATCAGCCATCTGCTCAAATCCCCTTCAAACCTCAACCAGAGTTTCCACCTGCATCTCCGAACCTTGGACCTTCCATCAGCCTTATCAGGTGGCACTTCATACAAATGAAGCTCTTTTCAGGTACCTGTTCCAGGATAAGGTACATTCCACAGCTTCCACATCCAATCAGCTTCATTGTCGCTTCCCTTCCTGGGGTCTCTACCACTGCTGCCTCTGTAGCTGTCACAGCCTCCCACCTAAATGCCTGTCAAGGAGAAAAAGGGAAACACACACACACACAAAACAAAACCAGAACACCACATACTCCCTTCCCCACACTCCCCTGACAAACTCCCACTCAAACTCCCCTGTGCCCACCTATGTTTGTGTCTCCTGGACTCCTGTCCTGCTGGCTGACTCCTCGTCTGCCTTTATAGGCCCCATAATCAGGGCTCTGCTGTGATCAAAGGCTCGGCTATTCTCAGAGCACACTGCCCACTACCAGTCCCTGCAAACTAACAAACACACACACACACACACACACACACACACACACACCACTCTCCTGGTGTTTTGAGGGGAACAGGAGAAAGGACAAATGAAGCAAGAGACGACGAGAAAGGAGGGAGGGAGGGAGGGACGAAGGAAAAGGTGAAACAAAAAGGACAAACCCTAATGTCCCCAGTGATTCTAAGGGACAAGATCTCAGGTGCAGAATAAAATTCTGCCTCCTTAAGCTCGTGTTTTCCTTGCCTAGAATTCAACTGTCACCAGATGGATCAGACTGAACAGGTTTCAAACCTCGAGGAGGCTCTTACCTTCTAAACAGGGACATCTGTTTTCCAGTAAAATCACTAAAAGGAAGGAGAAAACTCGAAAGAAGTTCCTCCTGGCGCTCCCGTACGTGAACCCGAATACTCTCTTAGTCCTCAAAGCAACAGCTCGAGAAGGAGACTTGCTGAAGCAAAGCCACGGGAGTCTCTGAGGTTTCCCTGGCCCCTCGCCCCTGTCCTGCCTGGCTGATGTCAGCATCTCTCTGTGAGGTCACCACCTCCCCACCACCTTTGACCAATAGCCTGAGGTCCTGCAAAAGGCCTTTGTGAGGTCACTGCCACACCCCTCCCTTGCTGTGCTAATGTCCTGCCCCTGGCCAGGCACTTTGGAGGTTTGTGCTACTTCCTGTGGATCACCCCACTCAAGGAGTGTTCATTCTAGGAAGCAAGCCGGCTAGACAGTAAAACATCAGACGCTGCTCCCAATGCGCCACTCCGTTTTTCAGAAATTAATCAACTTGATGGCCAGAAGAGAACATTAGAACATCTAATCTGACCCCTTGCATATCACAGGCCTCCTGTATGACACGATAGCTTCTTTTGGGGCAAACACATTCCAGAATTCTCCGGTTCTCCATATGAACCCAACAACCAGCGCACACAGGTCCAGAAGTGGGCAATCTCTCCTATGGTCACTAGATGGCGATGCAGCCTGGCACTTTCCCATTCATGCGATGATCCGACCTTTTGGTTAACCAATCTGGCCCTGGTCCCAATTCGATGGGATAAAGGGGGTTCCGCTCTCCTTGTGGTAATTTCTACTTAGGCCTTGTCTACACTACAAGACTATTTCGAATCAACTTAGTTCGAATTTGTGGATTCGACCTTATGAAGTCGAATTTGTGTATCCATACTAAATACACTATTTCAAATTTCTGAGTCCACATTCACGGGGCCAGCGTCGACTTTGGAAGCGGTGCACTGTGGGAAGCTATCCCACAGTTCCCGCAGTCCCCGCTGCCCATTGGAATGCTGGGTAGAGCCCCCAATGCCTGCTGGGGGGAGAAATGTGTCGAGGGTGGTTTTGTCGTCATTGAACCGTCAATCACAACCTCCCTCCCTCCCTCCGTGAAAGCGCCTGCGGGCAATCTGTTCGTGCACTTTTCTGGTCAGTGACAGCGCGGACGCCACAGCACTGCAAGCACGGAGCCCGCTGCGATCATCGCCGTTTTCTCCTCCTCGCACTTTATCGTCCACGTCTTCCACAGTCAGCTGCTGAGAAATTGGGCTACTTTTCAATGGTGCTGCAAGCACTGGGGGACTATAGGGGACGTTTTACAAACATCAACGTCGGGTGGCCGGGCAAGGTTCATGATGCGTGTGTTTTCAGGAACTGTGGGCTGCTCAGACGCCTGCAGGAAGGTAGTTTCTTCCCGGACCACGAAATAACTGTTGTTGATGTGCAGATGCCTATAGTCATCCTCGGGGACCCAGCCTGCCCGCTAATGCACTTGCTCATGAAGCCCTATACAGGCGCCTGGGACAGCGACAAGGAACTCTTCAAATACCAGCGAGCAGCGAGCAGCGTGACCTGTGACTGTTCAGTTTCTTTACAGAGAAGCTGAACCTGCCCCTGTTTCTTTACCCAGTTACTGTTGACTCTCCCGTTACCCCCACTTCCAACACACGTGTAAAAATAAAATACATGTCCCATTATTACTTAACAAAGGTTTCTTTATTCATGACTTTTCGTTAAATGGTTGAAACTGGGACGCAGGCTGTGCTGGGTAGGGTGTGCGGTGATGTAAAGACCGCCTCTAAACTCAAGGAATGACAGGCTCCTGCTCCTAGAGCGGTCCGCAGTGCCGGAAGGCTTCTTTCAACGGAGCCTGCCATCCCTCTTTATGGAATTCTGTGTGCGGGCGGATATGTGACATTGTGGTGGAGGAGGACGGATACAGATTCCTCAGCTGCGTGACTCAGCGGTCCAGGACAAGGACCGCTGTATAAGATCTGTAACCGCCCTCCCCCGCTGCAAAGTCACATCTCCCCCGCCCACACAGATCCTGGAAACCACCTCCTAAAACCGACCAGGTTGCCTACTGACTGCACCGTGTGTGTGACCCGCTGCTGATCCTGCCCCCGTGTCTGTACCCTGGGAAAGGTGACTGTCCTATGCAATTAACCACCCCCTTCCCCACGCCCCCCATTCGAACACAGTCTTCTTTGAGAAAACATAACGGAAACAGTAATTCACAGCAAAGCATTTTTATTAATTAAGTAGACAGTTAGGGGATGGGACTGGGATTGGGACTACTGTGAGTCTGGAAGTGAAGGACTTCGGCAAATGTAGGGTCTGAGAGCTTTTGGGTACTTGAGCACTGTGCTGTGGTGCAGTGACAGTATTCACGTCCCCGGCCGCCCCTCCTCCTGATTATTTTCGGTGAGGGGGGTATGGGACTTTGTGGTGGGGGAGGGCGGTTGCAGATACACTGCAGGGGGGCTCTGTCCTCCTGCGGTCCTGCAGAACATCCACAAGGCGCCTGAGCGTGTCCGTTTGCTCCCTCACTAGTCCAAGCATTGTTTCAGTTGCCTCCTTGTCTTCCTCACGCCACCTCTCCTCCCGTTCGCTGTGTGAGCGCTGGCACAGAGAGACGGTCTCCCTCCACTGGCTCTGCTGGTCCGCCTCTGCTAGGTAGCAGCCCATACGTTCCTCGAACATCTTGTCCCTTGTCTTTTTCTTTCGCCGCCTAATCTTCGCCAGCCTCTGCGAGGGGGATGCTGTGGCACGTCTGGAGACAGTGGAAGCTGTGAGATGGGAAACAGGGAGTGAATTCCTTGCAAAGATACATTTTTGCGAACAATTAACTGAGTCTAGGCTGTCTCTGTGAATTCTGGGTTGAGACCCCTGTGCCTGCTGGGGCAGAAATCATTTTCGCGGTGGATTCTGGGTAAATGTCGCCAGTCATTCCTTCCTCCGGGAAAGCAACGGCAGACAATCATTTCAAGCCCGTTTTCCCAGAATTGCCCTGGCATACGCCATAGCATGGCAACCATGGACACTGTTTTGCCTTTTGTGTATGTCACCGTATGTGTACTAGAAGCCGCTGACAGAGGCGGGCCAGCAGCGCTACACAGCAGCATGCTTTTGCTTTTGCATGACAGCAGAGATGGTTACCAGCCATATTGTACCATCTATCATACCATAAATTGGTAATAAGATGGTAATAAGATAGGCATGGTTACCTGTCCTTTTGCACTACCCCATTTGGTGCTGTCATAAGTGCTCCTGGCCGAGCAGCCAGGGGCGCAAAAGCAAAAATTGGGAATGACTCCCTGAGTCAATCCCTCCTTTTTGGTATCTAAAAATAGAATCAGTCCTGCCTAGATTATGGGCAAGTGTACTAGAGAACCACTGTATCATAGAACCAGAGAGCACAGCTGCTCTGTGTCCGATCCTGCATAAATTATGAGCTGTATGCTATTCACAGGGGGTGCTCCTGCAACAACACCACCTGTTCATTCCGTTCTTACCCCAGCCTTCCTGGGCTACCATACCATTGTCCCCCCACTTGTGTGATGAAGTAATAAAGAATGCAGGAATAAGACACAGCGACTTGTTTGTGAGCAATGAGTGGAAGGAAGCCTCCAGCTGCAATGATAGTCCAGGCAGGACATTAAGGAGTGTGGATGAAGGAGCCCATCATCCCTCTGCTAGTCCAGGGGCAATCGAATCTTTTATTTACAATGAAGGGTTGGGGGCTGATGGAGCTCAGCCCCCTGTTGCAATGATGAGGACGGTTACCAGCCATATTGCACCATCTGCCATCAAAAATTAGGGACAGGCGCCCTTGATTGACCTTATTGATACTAGTCAGCATGATTACCAGCCCTTTTGCACTGCCCCATGTGCCAATAGGCTGATGGTACAAAAAGATGGAAATGCATCCTCATCATCAGCCATCCATAGCGTGGGGGGAGTAAGGATGTTGGTGTTGAGTGCTGCACCATCGCGTCTATCTGCAGCATTCAGTAAAGATAGGGTGACATGTAAAAGAGTCAACAGAGGATTGTTTTCACTTCTGGTGGTGGGTGGGGTGTGTGCGCAAATTGCCGAACTACGCCCTGACCCACCGCAGACACTGTGTTTGGCCCTAGATGCATTTGGAGCTCATCCAAGAATGCAAATACTTTTCGGAGACAGCAGGAACTGTGGGATACCTTGCGTCCTCATTCCCCCCGCCCTCCATGAGCATCCATTATATTCTTTGGCTTTCCGTTACGCTCGTCACGCAGCAGCGTGCTGAGTCTCTGCTATGCCGTCTGTCCGGAGATTTTTTAAAAATACTTTGGACCAGGCGTAAAATTACAGTAATTACCCTAATTAGATGCAGGAGTCTCCGAGCGAGATCACCCTGAGGAGGGTCACTGAAGGAGATAGAGAGCGCATGCTGCGTGAAAGCTAGCACGAACCAGGGCCCGATGCAGCCGTGCTTGGGGAGGCAGTGCTCCCTGGGTTCCTCATGAAAGCCTCGCGCAGAAAAGTGTGCTACCACGGAGCACCCAATAAGGCAGCTCTCCCCAGGAACCTCCTGCTGATGCTTTTCGATTAACGCAAGGAGAGCTTCGTGGAGATCTCCAAGGATGATTTCTGTTCTATCCCCATATCTAGAGAGCCCTCCTTTTCACACAGTTCAGATTCCTGTTATATTAAGAATAAAAGTTACCATGGTTACAGCACTTACCGACTGCTCCTTCCCCTGATTCAGGGTCCGGGTTAATGGCTGGGGAGGGTTGTTGCGGGATCTCTGTGACGGTGATGAATAGATCCTGGCTGTCGGGGAAACCAGCGTTGTAAACGCTCTCGCCTGCCTCGTCCTCCACAAACCCTTCCTCATCTTCCCCGTCCGCGAACATCACCGAGGAACCGGCCGTTGACACTGTCCCATCGTCAGAGTCCACGGTCACTGGTGGGGCAGTGGTGGCAGGCTCCGTAGCGTCCGTTTGCCGCTTTGATTTTTTGGTAGCCTTGTTTTTCCTTGGTTTTCACGCGGCGATGCGTTGCATGACGGCTGTATCCTCTGTCTGGATCATGGCTCTGGAGACCTTCTCGTAGGTCTTTGCATTCCGTTTGTTGGAGCGCAGCTCCGAAAGCACAGACTCCTCGCCCCACACACCGATCAGATCCAAGAGTTCCCGGTCAGTCTATGCCGGGTCCCTCTTTCTATTCAGAGATTACATGAACTCCTCTGCTGGAGAGCTCTGCATTGCTGCCGGTGCTGCTGAGCTCGCCCCGATGTCCAACCACGAAATGAGATTCTAACTGTCCAGACAGGAAAAGGAATTCAAATTTTCCCGGGTCGTTTCCTGTGTGGCTGCTCAGAGCATCGAAGCTCGGACTGCTGTCCAGAGCGTCAACAGAGTGGTGCACTGTGGGATAGCTCCCGGAGCTACTAAGTTCAATTTGCATCCACACCTAGCCTAATTCGAGCTAGCCATGTCAAATTTAGCGTTACTCCACCTGTCGGGGTGGAGTACCAAATTCGAACTAAAGAGCCCTCTAGTTCGAATTAAATGGCTTCCTAGTGTGGACGGTTGAGCGGTTAGTTCGAATTAACGCTGCTAAATTCGAATTAAAGTCCTAGTGTAGACCAGGCCTTAGAATCATAGAAGATTAGGGTTGGAAGAGTCCTCAGGAGGTAATTAGTCCAACCCCCTGCTCAGGTAGGACCAACCCCAACTAAATCATCCCAGCCAGGGCTTTGTCAAGCTGGGCCTTAAAAACCTCTAAGGATGGAGATTCCACCACCTCCCTAGGTAACCCAATCCAGTGCTTCACCATCCTCCTAGTGAAATAGTTTTTCCTAATATCCATCCTAAACCTCCCCCACTGCAACTTGAGACCATTGCTCCTTGTTCTGTCATCTGCTACCACTGAGAACAGTCTAGATCCATCCTCTTTGGAACCCCCTTTCAGGTAGTTGAAAGCAGCTATCAAATCCCCCCTCATTCTTCTCTTCTGCAGACTAAACAATCGCAGTTCCCTCAGCCTCTCCTCATAGGTCCTGTGCTCCAGCCCCCTAATCATTTTTGTTGCCCTCCGCTGGACTCTTTCCAATTTTTTCACGTCCCTCGATCTGCTGGCAATGCCCCTGCTTATACAGCCCAAAATGCCATTAGCCTTGGCAACAAGGTTCACACTGTTGACTCAGATCCAGCTTCTTGTCCACTGTAACCCCTAGGTGCTTTTCTGCAGAACTGCTGTCTAGCCATTTGCTCCCTAGTCTCTATCAATGCATGGCATTATTCTGTCCTGAGTGCAGGACTCTGCACTTGTCCTTGTTGAAGCTCATCAGATTTCTTTTGGCCCAATCCTCCAATTTGTCTAGGTCACTCTGTATCCTACCCCTACCCTCCAGTGTATATACCACTCCTCCTAGTTTAGTGTCATCTTCAAACTTGCTGAGGGTGCAATCCACGCCATCCTCCAGATCATTATGAAGAGATTGAACAAAACCGGCCCCAGGACCGACCCCTGGGGCACTCCGCTTGATACCAGCTGCCAACTAGACATGGAGCCATTGATCACCACGTGTTGAGCCCGACAATCTAGCCAGCTTTCTAGCCACCTTATAGTCTATTCATCCTGCCCATACTTCTTTAACTTGCTGGCAAGAATACTGTGGGAGACTGTATCAAAAGCTTTGCTAAAGTCAAGGAATAACATGTCCACTGCTTTCCCCTCATCCACAGATCTTGTCCTCCACCTGGTTCTCACAGTCACATGTTTTCACGGGCCACTTTCCTCACCCAGCAGCCTCCCCTCAGAGTTCTCCAGTCCGGCTTGTATCTGTGAGTCTTCACTTTTCCCTTCAGCCTCCTCTCTCCTTCCCCCCAGCCATCTGCTCAAATCCCCTTCAAACCTCAACCAGAGTTTCCACCTGCATCTCCGAACCTTGGACCTTCCATCAGGTCCATCAGGAGGGAGGGAAAGCTCAGTGGTTTAAGCATTGGCCTGCTAAACCCAGGGTTGTGAGTTCAATCCTTGAGGAGGCCACTTACAGATCTGGGGCAAAAATTGGTCCTGCTAGTGAAGGCAGGGGGCTGGACTTGATGACCTTTCAAGGTCCCTTCCAGTTCTAGGAGATTGGTATCAGCCTTATCAGGTGGCACTTCATACAAATGAAGCTCTTTTCAGGTACCTGTTCCAGGATAAGGTACATTCCTCAGCTTCATTGTCGCTTCCCTTCCTGGGGTCTCTACCACTGCTGCCTCTGTAGCTGTCACAGCCTCCCACCTAAATGCCTGTCAAGGAGAAAAAGGGAAACACACACACACAAAACAAAACCAGAACACCACCTACTCCCTTCCTCAAACTCCCCTGTGCCCACCTATGTTTGTGACTCCTGGACTCCTGTCCTGCTGGCTGACTCCTCGTCTGCCTTTATAGGCCCCATAATCAGGGCTCTGCTGTGATCAAAGGCTCGGCTATTCTCAGAGCACACTGCCCACTACCAGTCCCTGCAAACTAACAGACACACACACACACACCACTCTCCTGGTGTTGGGAGGGAAACAGGAGAAAGGACAAACGAAGCAAGAGACGACGAGAAAGGAGGGAGGGAGGGAGGGACGAAGGAAAAGGTGAAACAAAAAGGACAAACCCTAATGTCCCCAGTGATTCTAAGGGACAAAATCTCAGGTGCGGAATAAAATTCTGCCTCCTTAAGCTCGTGTTTTCCTTGCCTAGAATTCAAAGGTCATCAGATGGATCAGACTGAAAGGTTTCAAACCTCAAGGAGGCTCTTACCTTCTAAACAGGGACATCTGTTTTCTAGTAAAATCACTAAAAGGAAGGAGAAAACTCGAAAGAGGTTCCTCCTGGCGCTCCTGTACGTGAACCCGAATACGCTCTTAGTCCTCAAAGCAACACCTCGAGAAGGAGACTTGCTGAAGCAAAGCCACAGGGGTCTCTGAGGTTTCCCTGGCCCCTCGCCCCTGTCCTGCCTGGCTGATGTCAGCATCTCTCTGTGAGGTCACCACCTCCCCACCACCTTTGACCAATAGCCTGAGGTCCTGCAAAAGCCCTTTGTGATGTCACTGCCACACCCCTCCCTTGCTGTGCTAATGTCCTGCCCCTGGCCAGGCACTTTGGAGGTTTGTGCTACTTCCTGTGGATCACCCCACTCAAGGAGTGTTCATTCTAGGAAGCAAGCCGGCTAGACAGTAAAACATCAGACGCTGCTCCCAATGCACCACTCAGTTTTTCAGAAATTAGTCAACTTGATGGCCAGAAGAGATCGTTAGAGCATCTAATCTGACCCCCTGCATATCACAGGCCTCCTGTATGACACGATAGCTTCTTTTGGGGCAAACACATTCCAGAATTCTCCGGTTCTCCATATGAACCCAACAACCAGCGCACACAGGTCCAGAAGTGGGCAATCTCTCCTATGGTCACTAGATGGCGATGCAGCCTGGCACTTTCCCATTCATGCGATGATCCGACCTTTTGGTTAACCAATCTGGCCCTGGTCCCAATTCGATGGGATAAAGGGGGTTCCGCTCTCCTTGTGAGCGATCGTTTGATGCAGGGGATCTTCTGCTGGTGTTATTCCTTATGGAAAAGTACAAATTGCAAAACTGATGGGAGGGGCCTTCTGAGGTGGTAGGGAAGGGTCACGCTGTTACCTGCAATGTACACAGGCCCCGCAGCAGGGACGCACCTGGGAATGTGCATAGAAACAGGTTAAAAGTGCATCACAACAGTGAAGCCGTTGTCAAGATGCTATTCTGTGCAGAGGACTGTAAGACAGCCCCTGTTCCTGATCTGAGGCCTGAATTGATTTCAATGGGAATTAGGAACTGAAATCCCTTTAAAAAATCTGGCCCTAAGTGATTTGCTCAAGCTCGCAAAGGAAGTCTGCAGTGAAGGCAGAACTTAAACTCAGACCCCTCAAGTCTTAGTCGAGTGCGATAACCTCTGGACCATCCTTCCTTTCCGTGCTATTGGGCTTGCAATTTCATATGCAAGTTCCTTTAATATTCTTGGATGAAGATTATCTGGGCCCCCTGATTTAGTCCCATTAAGCTGCTTGAGTTTGACTTCTACATTGGATGTGGTAATTTCTACTTAGAATCATAGAAGATTAGGGTTGGAAGAGTCCTCATTAGGTTTCTAGTCCAACCCCCTGCTCAGGTAGGACCAACCCCAACTAAATCATCCCAGCCAGGGCTTTGTCAAGCTGGGCCTTAAAAACCTCTAAGGATGGAGATTCCACCACCTCCCTAGGTAACCCATTCCAGTGCTTCACCATCCTCCTAGTGAAATAGTTTTTCCTAATATCCAACCTAAACCTCCCCCACTGCAACTTGAGACCATTGCTCCTTGTTCTGTCATCTGCTACCACTGAGAACAGTCTAGATCCATCCTCTTTGGAACCCCCTTTCAGGTAGTTGAAAGCAGCTATCAAATCCCCCCTCATTCTTCTCTTCTGCAGACTAAACAATCGCAGTTCCCTCAGCCTCTCCTCATAAGTCATGTGCTCCAGCCCCCTAATCATTTTTGTTGCCCTCCGCTGGACTCTTTCCAATTTTTTCACGTCCCTCGATCTGCTGGCAATGCCCCTGCTTATACAGCTCAAAATGCCATTAGACTTGGCAACAAGGTTCACACTGTTGACTCAGATCCAGCTTCTTGTCCACTCTAACCCCTAGGTGCTTTTCTGCAGAACTGCTGTCTAGCCATTCGGTCCCTAGTCTCTATCAATGCATGGCATTATTCTGTCCTAAGTGAAGGACTCTGCACTTGTCCTTGTTGAAGCTCATCAGATTTCTTTTGGCCCAATCCTCCAATTTGTCTAGGTCACTCTGTAGCCTATCCCTACCCTCCACTGTATATATCACTCCTCCTAGTTTAGTGTCTTCTTCAAACTTGCTGAGGGTGCAATCCACACCATCCTCCAGATCATTAATGAAGAGATTGAACAAAACCGGCCCCAGGACCGACCCCTGGGGCACTCCGCTTGATACCAGCTGCCAACTAGACATGGAGCCATTGATCACCACGTGTTGAGCCCGACAATCTAGCCAGCTTTCTAGCCACCTTATAGTCCATTCATCCAGCCCATACTTCTTTAACTTGCTGGCAAGAATACTGTGGGAGACTGTATCAAAAGCTTTGCTAAAGTCAAGGAATAACATGTCCACTGCTTTCCCCTCATCCACAGATCTTGTCCTCCACCTGGTTCTCATAGTCACATGCTTCCACGGGCCACTTTCCTCACCCAGCAGCCTCCCCTCAGAGTTCTCCAGTCCGGCTTGTATCTGCGAGTCTTCACTTTTCCCTTCAGCCTCCTCTCTCCTTCCCCCCAGCCATCTGCTCAAATCCCCTTCAAACCTCAACCAGAGTTTCCACCTGCATCTCCGAACCTTGGACCTTCCATCAGCCTTATCAGGTGGCACTTCATACAAATGAAGCTCTTTTCAGGTACCTGTTCCAGGATAAGGTACATTCCACAGCTTCCACATCCAATCAGCTTCATTGTCGCTTCCCTTCCTGGGGTCTCTACCACTGCTGCCTCTGTAGCTGTCACAGCCTCCCACCTAAATGCCTGTCAAGGAGAAAAAGGGAAACACACACACACAAAACAAAACCAGAACACCACATACTCCCTTCCCCACACTCCCCTGACATACTCCCACTCAAACTCCCCTGTGCCCACCTATGTTTGTGACTCCTGGACTCCTGTCCTGCTGGCTGACTCCTCGTCTGCCTTTATAGGCCCCATAATCAGGGCTCTGCTGTGATCAAAGGCTCGGCTATTCTCAGAGCACACTGCCCACTACCAGTCCCTGCAAACTAACACACACACACACACACACACACACACACACACACACACACACCACTCTCCTGGTGTTGGGAGGGGAACAGGAGAAAGGACAAACAAAGCAAGAGACAACGAGAATGGAGGGAGGGAGGGATGGACGGAGGAAAAGGTGAAACAAAAAGGACAAACCCTAATGTCCCCAGTGATTCTAAGGGACAAAATCTCAGGTGCGGAATAAAATTCTGCCTCCTTAAGCTCGTGTTTTCCCTGCCTAGAATTCAACTCTCACCAGATGGATCAGACTGAACAGGTTTCAAACCTCGAGGAGGCTCTTACCTTCTAAACAGGGACATCTGTTTTCTAGTAAAATCACTAAAAGGAAGGAGAAAACTCGAAAGAGGTTCCTCCTGGCGCTCCCGTACGTGAACCCGAATACTCTCTTAGTCCTCAAAGAAACACCTCGAGAAGGAGACTTGCTGAAGCAAAGCCACGGGAGTCTCTCAGGTTTCCCTGGCCCCTCGCCCCTGTCCTGCCTGGCTGATGTCAGCATTGTTAGCCAAAAGGGCTCGTTTCTCCCTGGAGCTTACCTAATTACACCAAGGAGGCACGGAGACAGGAAGACGAGTACCACACCCTTTGTTGATCGGTCAGCTGAGCGGGTGCTCTGATCGGCTAGTGCCAGAAGAGAGACACACCTTACATGGCCAGATGGGCCTACCTTTATACCCAGTAACAAACAACTTAGCCTACGTTCGTTTACGTCATTTGGTTGACCTGTAGAACCTGTATATGTATCTGTTAGGGGATAATTGGGTACGCAGGATACATATATCTTTTTGTGGGGGACACAAGATACATACAGCTGTTGAGGATACATTTGTCATTCTGAAGGGCACAGCTGTTGAGGATACATTTATTACGATAAGGGGGAGACAGGATACATCTATTGACCCTTTGTACTAAATACTTTGGAGACTTACATGGGAACACAGCTGCATACTTTTGGGGAGCCAACATATACTTGGGGAGCCAAACAAAACTGATAAGCGAAATAGCTGACTTAGGTAGATACACGGCCTTCAGTCTAATGAGTTCTGAAAGCTTTCCAACACAGTTTGGACAAGCATAACATAACTTTGGTTTACTCAGGCCTAATACGGAAAGGCTTCATTAGCACTATGATTTTCCAACAACTCCCCCCCTTTGAGAATACTCACCAAACCTTTTGGCTGAGTTTTCTCACACTTTGAGGCCAAAAAGCAATTAAGCTCTAGGGAGCTGGGGTTAATGAGGGGGTATTTATTTCCACACTCATCCTTCCCAAGGACCCAGCAGGGTTTGGTATGTGGGAGCCCACACCCACCCTAACCGGTCCAAAATGCTTGGAAGGAGCACTGTAAATGTTCACACTTCCATTTAGAAAGTGTCCAAGTATGTCTCCATGACCACAGATCAGATGGTACTTCTGATGTGTCTGTAAGGGCAGTGGGCCAAGTCTGGTGCTCAAGATCACTCTGAATGGCCATCAGCTGGTCATTCAGGAAATCCTGAATTTCAAAACATACTAGATCCCACTGCAATGCCTTCCCAGTCTCAGTGATATTCAACACCATCTCTATCAGTAACTTCTGGGTCATAGAACTAAGGGTGGAAATGACA
Organism: Mauremys mutica; assembly: GCF_020497125.1. Classification (NCBI taxonomy): domain Eukaryota; kingdom Metazoa; phylum Chordata; order Testudines; family Geoemydidae; genus Mauremys; species Mauremys mutica. The sequence goes on from NW_025423273.1 coordinate 82,777, forward strand.
TGTAACTCACCAGCTCCAGCCTGTACTTGGGATAGCTGAGCTTTAAAAATAAGGCTAGTGGCCTTTTCTAGTTGGCCCAATTTTTTATCATATTCTCAGCTTTAAAAAAATATTTCAAATGACTGCTATACTATTGGCCCCAGCCCACAAGGATCAGGTCCATTCCCCCTTTTTCCAGAGGAAATAACCCAGGCTCTTTGTTGTGCTAATCTAATGGCAGCCCCTTGTGAGCAATCTGGGTATGTAAAAGTGATCTGAAAACTGGATAAAGGCAATGTCATTTAAAATCCAATTAGGGAGGTCAATACATACTGAAGGATTTATCCAAAACACAGGGCGCAGCCTGTAGAATAAACCCCAAAATCCAATTAATACCACATTCCCAAGCAGGGGTCTCACAAATTTTTCCTGCCAGTGTAGAATTTTTGTTTCTTCACCAGGATCAGTTCTCAATGTCCTTTTTAGTCAGGAATTCCTGGACTTTGGCAATGTCAGTGGAGTGAGTGTTCCTTCTCCTTTCCCGAAACAATTGTAGTTTAGCATTCTACAGGGGAGAGATTATCAGCACATCACCCTGTAATGGTTTTTGATTCTTCTAGAAAAGTTCAAAGGCACAGTAGGTCTGTCAGCGGACAAGGGAGAGGTTCTTAGCACGTCACCTTGTCGTTTTTCCCTGCTGTCCAGAAGGCACAGTGGAGCTAGAAGAAGGAATAGGCTAATCATCAGTAGGAGAGTTCTCCTGATGTGGACGGGTCTTTTTGCAGTGAGAATCATGGGTCCAAGCAGTCAGTCTTTGGCACTTTACAGCGGTGTTGGTAATCAGCAGGACTCAATAAGGGCCTTTCCAGCATGGAGCCAAAGCAGTCTTTCGCTGGTGGACCTATACATTGATCCGGTCTCCAGGTTCCATGGAGTCGCAGGGCTGCTAGGGTTTTCGGGTAGTGCGTCTTTACCTGTGTAAAAAGGAAACCTAACACATTGCATTAGTGTCTTTGCAGATTGTACAGCTGGTTGGGTATATTCAAGCCTCCCTTTTCTGGTTGTTAGCCAAGTTTTAACTGTGAACAGTGTCCTTGAAGGAAGTCAGTGCATCTTTTTTTTTTTTTTTTTTGGACTGAGCTTGCTAATTAAAGTTTTTCTCAGTTAACTCGTTCTTTTTCCTTTTCCTCTTTTTGGCTTCTTTTTTAACCTACAAAGGAAACTTTTACTTTTTACTTATACACCTTTTGTTAACAATGAACACATACACATTGCTGTAATACAGTACATTAGTCTTAGTATTTAATGTATGCCACATATACCCTTTCACGAAAATAACCTTATTACAGAGCTTTGGAACAACAAGCCAGGACAAGCACACCCACTTTGATGAGTTCATTCAATACAACCTCTAGTCCAATAGCTTCTCACCATCCCCAGCCCTCTGGCTAGAAGTTTGAGGTAGCTAGAAGGATGCCATGCACAATATGGGGAGTGGGTTAACTTTTCATGTCTGTGCTTCCAAAGACTGTTAGTATGCAAATTTTAACAACAATTTTCAATTAAAAGATTTGGCCAATGTAGTTTCTTTCTCTTACTTAAGAAAATATATTAGACTTTAATAGATCACATTTTTCTGATGTATCCAAACACTTTGTATTCTAAGTTGAACAAAACAAGTATCTGCATTTCAATCCAACACTTCCACTTGATTTCAAATCAGACCATCCCATGAAAATATTAAACACAACAATTCTGGCCACGAGACAAACACCACAAGACAGAACATAGAACATAAAACATAATTTTTACTCTGCCAGTAAATCATGGTATGTTGTATGCTGTTTAGCTGGCATTAGTTTTCTTTGATTATCTGAAAGACAAAAACAAAGGTCTACCCCTTCTGGGCAGTCAATCATTGCTTAAAATATACAAATACCCTTGTTGATTTCAGGCAAAACAGGGGAATTACCCCATATTTTCTTATATGTGTTTCATAGACAGCCCAGATTTCAATGGCCTCTACCTTATCAGTTAGATAATTTGCATTAATACAGATGCTTTCTGGTTTGCTTTTTACTTTTAACTCCTGCTTTTAAACACTGAAAAAAACATCACCACTTATAGTGCCTTAGAGACTAATAAATTTTCATTTACATAGCACTGTATACATTCTTCAGCTAATTTAACAAAATTGTTTATAGCCAAATGATTGCAATCTAATAATTTCTTTGGCTGAATTTATTTACAAACATTTTAAAGATACCAAAAACTTTTCTTTTTAGCATTTTTACAAAGTTCAACTGCTGTTCCCTCCAGCAACTACAGAGTTAACTCCTCACTCTCCTTTAAATCACTTGCTCTTCCCTTAAATCACTTGCTTATCTCCCTTAAATCACCATTCCAAATATCCTCCTGAGTATTTGAAATCCCCATGCTTATGCTTATACTTACTCCTTCCTTCCACTACACCCTCAAAAGTTTCCAACCTGTTTTCCAAGCTCTCTGTCTGTTGCCTGCCCGCCTGGGCCCGATCCTTTTTTTTCTCTCTCTCTCTCTCTCTCTCTCTGAACCGTCCCTTTCATGGGCTTCTGCCCCCACCCTTCTGGTCTTTTCCCTAAAACATTTTATTCACAAGACTACCCGAGTCCTCCCGTGTGAGGCTCGCCACCTGGGCAAAACACATGGCCCACTGGCGTTTAACTATTTAATTTCCTCTTGTAGCAAACACACTGCTGTTACGGCGTATGCTGAGCACAAATGGTTAAATTTTAACAAGTCCCTAAAGGACTGGTACTTGCTTAGCCAGGGCTTCCTTTTGTAACTGGAAGTCCTGTCTCAAGGCCTGCAACTTGGCCTGGCGCAGGTTTGAGTTGCTGCCTGGTTCATGATCTATGCTCTTAATTGCTCAATTCTAGTTATCAAATACACATTTTTTTTCCTTTTCTCCAACTACTCTATTGCCCAGTCCTGCTACGACTGGGGGTAGATCCTTTCACCTGCCACCCTTCCTGGTCAACCAGGGTGGAGAGAGGAATGCTAAACCCTTCTCCAGTTCTCAGACTTACTGCAGCTGAGAGTGGGCACACCTTTAATTATGCAATCCTTAACATATAACACCAACAATACCAAACAGAACAAACATAAAATAACAAGGGTAAAACAAATAGATGGTGTAAATTCTGCAGGGCTCCCCCATTTTCTATTGCTCACCAAACTGTGACAAATTTCTGTTACCAATTTATCCCTCATGTCAGGTGATCAGACTGACACTGCAGGACGTTGTGGGAGGATAGAGAAAACACACCATATAACCAAATTTTAAAGCTTCATTACAAATAATAAAACAACAATGGAGAGTGTTGGGAACGCTTCCACATCACTCATAAAAAAATATGAATGCCCCATACTTACACATATCCAGACTGGCCACGTCTGTATATAACATTCAGAAAAGGGGAATAGGTGGACGGGAGATTATCCTGTATACAGCTTGTTCAGAATTTCCAACATGCTTCCGCTCTTGGGAAGGCTGTTCTTTTACACCCTGGAATCTCCTGCGGTGTCTCTTTCAGAGATTCCAGTCCAGATCAGCTACCTGTGGCTTCTCCAGTGTCACCAAGCCACACCAGCACCGGCATCCGTCACAAAGTCAGACTGTTGGATCTCACCGAACAGTTAAGCTTTGCAAATGTAATCTCAGTTCTGTAACTTGTACTGCCTTTGGTTTGCCTGTCTCTATTTTTCCACAGCCAGCTGGGGCTGAAAGCAGTTTTTCTTTATACTTAGCATAGTCCGCATTGATTTTGACCTTGTACATAGAGCAGCTTTCCCTTTATCTCTGGGACAAGCTGAATTTCAAATTAACCCGTTCCTAGACAAATTACTCCTACTATGTCAGAGGCTTTTCTTTGGTGATTAAAAGCTCCTCTGAGATATAATCTTATTTAGATTGAAGATACCTTCTAATGGGCATTGTTTAGATGGATCTTCACGCGTGTGAAGATTCCAATTCTCTAAATACCTGCAGGTTTTAGGACCATAATGTACGTACATATAATATGCTGGGGTACCCTTAGGGGGTGAGGTGGAATGTTTAAACTGTCCCTTACCCATTTTCTACTTACACACGCAGAGAGGGTGCCCTGTCCGCGCTAGCGGCTCATAAACTAAGGATCTCTCCCTACAGGGCATTCACACAGGAGAGACTAACGAGGAAGACCACGACTCTCCTACACCTCCCTTCAGCAAAGAGCGTCGGCTAGTCTCTGGGAGATGGTGCCGCTTACTCTGATTGCGTCCAGTGAGATGATCAGACTGTCAGTAGCCCACACAGAAAGGAAAGGGGGGGGAGAGAAGATGGGTTCACACACTCCTAGACCCGGTTATCACAGTTTCGGCTTCCAGTACATCAATATAACGAAAAACAAAAGTACCCCTACCAGGAATAAAAACAACAGCGTAGTAGTCACATTCCCATAGTCGTTCGGCACAGCCCCCGAACTAATGGAGTTAACAGAATTATTCATTAGCCGTGGCTGTACCTAGGTATCTTAACCAAAAACCTGTTAGGAGCCTAAGGTCCAACCCACACTTCGGGGGCGTTAATCCTCAAAACCCAGGAGGTAACGCACTTACCACGCCCGGAGTGGCCGCGTCCGGCAGGTGGACTCCCCTCTTCTGGTACCGTCTTGTCTCCGTGTCGGTTGGAGTTCTCTATAGAGGGGGCCCAGCCATCCCGGTCGATTGCGGCGACTCGGAGCTCGAGCAAACCAACAGCCCGAGGTGGCCACTCTCCAGAGTCGTCCTCGACCGCCGGTCAGCGCCCCCTACAGGGAGAGAAGTCCCATCTGGGTCGCCATTTGTTAGCCAAAAGGGCTCGTTTCCCCCTGGAGCTTACCTAATTACACCAAGGAGGCATGGAGACAGGAAGACGAGTACCACACCCTTTATTGATCGGTCAGCTGAGCGGGTGCTCTGATCGGCTAGTGCCAGAAGAGAGACACACCTTACATGGCCAGATGGGACTACCTTTATACCCAGTAACAAACAACTTAGCCTACGTTCGTTTACGTCATTTGGTTGACCTGTAGAACCTGTATATGTATCTGTTAGGGGATAATTGGGTACGCAGGATACATATATCATTTTGTGGGGGACACAAGATACATACAGCTGTTGAGGATACATTTGTCATTCTGAAGGGCACAGCTGTTGAGGATACATTTATTACGATAAGGGGGAGACAGGATACATCTATTGACCCTTTGTACTAAATACTTTGGAGACTTACATGGGAACACAGCTGCATACTTTTGGGGAGCCAACATATACTTGGGGAGCCAAACAAAACTGATAAGCGAAATAGCTGACTTAGGTAGATACACGGCCTTCAGTCTAATGAGTTCTGTAAGCTTTCCAACACAGTTTGGACAAGCATAACATAACTTTGGTTTACTCAGGCCTAATACGGAAAGGCTTCATTAGCACTATGATTTTCCAACAGCATCTCTCTGTGAGGTCACCACCTCCCCACCACCTTTGACCAATAGCCTGAGGTCCTGCAAAAGCCCTTTGTGATGTCACTGCCACACCCCTCCCTTGCTGTGCTAATGTCCTGCCCCTGGCCAGGCACTTTGGTGGTTTGAGCTACTTCCTGTGGATCACCCCACTCAAGGAGTGTTCATTCTAGGAAGCAAGCCGGCTAGACAGTAAAACATCAGACGCTGCTCCCAATGCGCCACTCAGTTTTTCAGAAATTAGTCAACTTGATGGCCAGAAGAGATCATTAGAGCATCTAATCTGACCCCCTGCATATCACAGGCCTCCTGTATGACACAATAGCTTCTTTTGGGGAAAACACATTCCAGAATTCTCCGGTTCTCCATATGAACCCAACAACCAGCGCACACAGGTCCAGAAGTGGGCAATCTCTCCAATGGTCACTAGATGGCGATGCAGCCTGGCTCTTTCCCATTCATGCGATGATCCGACCTTTTGGTTAACCAAGCTGGCCCTGGTCCCAATTCGATGGGATAAAGGGGGTTCCGCTCTCTTTGTGAGCGATCGTTTGATGCAGGGGATCTTCTGCTGGTGTTATTCCTTGTGGAAAAGTACAAATTGCAAAACTGATGGGAGGGGCCTTCTGAGGTGGTAGGGAGGGGTCACGCTGTTACCTGCAATGTACACAGGCCCCGCAGCAGGGACGCACCTCGGAATGTGCATAGGAACAGGTTAAAAGTGCATCACAACAGTGAAGCCGTTGTCAAGATGCTATTCTGTGCGGAGGACTGTAAGACAGCCCCTGTTCCTGATCTGAGGCCTGAATTGATTTCAATGGGAATTAGGAACTGAAATCCCTTTAAAAAATCTGGCCCTAAGTGTTTTGCTCAAGGTCGCAAAGGAAGTCTGCAGTGAAGGCAGAACTTAAACTCAGACGCCTCAAGTCTTAGTCGAGTGCGATAACCTCTGGACCATCCTTCCTTTCTCCTGTGTCTGTCTAATGACGTGCTTCTGTCTATCTAACCCCAGACATAACCATGTCTCTCTATCTAGCCCCATAGAAAAATAATCGGTCTGTCTAGTGTCTACCTGTCTACCTACTTTTACATAACTAAGCCAGGAGCTAGGCTATTTATAAGAAGTAAATAAAAACTACAAACTAGAAATGAACTCTGATTACGTTCAAGAACCAGCATTCTTGTTGAAATCAGTAAGATTATGTTCACACTGGTTCACTGTATATTAACTGAGGAGATATGAATGAAGAGCAAAGTTAAGCAGCGGGAGCTCTATTAAAACTATGGGTGAAACCCTCATGCCTGCTCTGGCTTCTTGCACAGCCTAAAACTGGAGTTCTGCAGTGGGGAAGCATAATAATAATAATTCTCTGCTACATTCAAGAGCCCTTTAATACCCAATATGTTCTCTCCATTAAGGCACTTCAACACTTCAATGAAGTTATCTTTCAATCTTCTTTTGATAAGTTAAACAGGTTGAGATCTTTCAATAGCTCACTAGAAGGCATTTTTCTCCAGCCCTCAGAACATTTGGTGGCTCTTTGCTGCCCCAGCTCCAATTTCACAACATCTTTTTCAAACGAGGACACCAAAACTGGAGGCTGTATTCCATTATCAGGCTCACTGATGCCGTGTTACCTCCTGTGATGTTATTGACATAAACTGTAACTGTATAGATCACCGTTGCGACCACTATTCTAGATTTGCAGCCAATATTGCATAAAGGTCGTCGTGTAAGGGGTCTATGGAGAGGTTATGATTGGCTGATTAGAATTATGCTATCTGTTTATGTGTATCATTTTTGTCGTTGATGTTATGAATATTGGCTTTATACTGTCTGTATTTCAAACTTGTGTTATGCTTCCAGGGAACACCCCAGACAAGTTGGTGTCAGTTCTGCCTAGCCTGCTTGATGGCCCACTAAGGAGTCTGCTCAGTGTCCCATTTGCAGTTTCGCCCACTTCAGCCACCTGTAGGGTTTGAAGCAGCAGAACAATGTCTGCTACCAAGCACTGAGCAACACAGCGAGTGGTGGCGCTACGAATCGTGGGGTACATGTCCAGTGAGCTGTACTGCTTGCCACAGCCAGATACAGCACAAGTGAAGCTGCAGGGAGTGATGGTACAGGCAGGGCCGGCTTTAGGAAGTGCGGGGCCCAATTCGAACAGTTTTGACGGGGTCCTAGCAGGGATGACTAAAAAGTTTTGCAATTTGTACTTTTCCACAAGGAATAACACCAGCAGAAGATCCCCTGCATCAAACGATCGCTCACAAGGAGAGCGGAACCCCCTTTATCCCATCGAATTGGGACCAGGGCCAGATTGGTTAACCAAAAGGTCGGATCATCGCATGAATGGGAAAGTGCCAGGCTGCATCGCCATCTAGTGACCATAGGAGAGATTGCCCACTTCTGGACCTGTGTGCGCTGGTTGTTGGGTTCATATGGAGAACCGGAGAATTCTGGAATGTGTTTTCCCCAAAAGAAGCTATCGTGTCATACAGGAGGCCTGTGATATGCAGGGGGTCAGATTAGATGCTCTAATGATCTCTTCTGGCCATCAAGTTGACTAATTTCTGAAAAACTGAGTGGCGCATTGGGAGCAGCGTCTGATGTTTTACTGTCTAGCCGGCTTGCTTCCTAGAATGAACACTCCTTGAGTGGGGTGATCCACAGGAAGTAGCACAAACCTCCAAAGTGCCTGGCCAGGGGCAGGACATTAGCACAGCAAGGGAGGGGTGTGGCAGTGACATCACAAAGGCCTTTTGCAGGACCTCAGGCTATTGGTCAAAGGTGGTGGGGAGGTGGTGACCTCACAGAGAGATGCTGACATCAGCCAGGCAGGACAGGGGCGAGGGGCCAGGGAAACCTCAGAGACTCCCGTGGCTTTGCTTCAGCAAGTCTCCTTCTCGTGGTGTTGCTTTGAGGACTAAGAGAGTATTTGGGTTCACGTACGGGAGCGCCAGGAGGAACCTCTTTCGAGTTTTCTCCTTCCTTTTAGTGATTTTACTAGAAAAAGGATGTCCCTGTTTAGAAGGTAAGAGCCTCCTCGAGGTTTGAAAACTGTTCAGTCTGATCCATCTGGTGACAGTTGAATTCTAGGCAAGGAAAACAAGAGCTTAAGGAGGCAGAATTTTATTCCGCACCTGAGATTTTGTCCCTTAGAATCACTGGGGACATTAGGGTTTGTCCTTTTTGTTTCACCTTTTCCTCCCTCCCTCCCTCCTTCCTTTCTCGTCGTCTCTTGCTTCGTTTGTCCTTTCTCCTGTTCCCCTCCCAACACCAGGAGAGTGGTGTGTGTGTGTGTGTGTGTGTGTGTGTGTGTTAGTTTGCAGGGACTGGTAGTGGGCAGTGTGCTCTGAGAATAGCCGAGCCTTTGATCACAGCAGAGCCCTGATTATGGGGCCTATAAAGGCAGACGAGGAGTCAGCCAGCAGGACAGGAGTCCAGGAGTCACAAACATAGGTGGGCACAGGGGAGTTTGAGTGGGAGTTTGTCAGGGGAGTGTGGGGAAGGGAGTATGTGGTGTTCTGGTTTTGTTTTGTGTGTGTGTGTTTTCCCTTTTTCTCCTTGACAGGCATTTAGGTGGGAGGCTGTGACAGCTACAGAGGCAGCAGTGGTAGAGACCCCAGGAAGGGAAGCGACAATGAAGCTGATTGGATGTGGAAGCTGTGGAATGTACCTTATCCTGAAACAGGTACCTGAAAAGAGCTTCATTTGTATGAAGTGCCACCTGATAAGGCTGATGGAAGGTCCAAGGTTCGGAGATGCAGGTGGTTGAGGTTTGAAGGGGATTTGAGCAGATGGCTGGGGGGAAGGAGAGAGGAGGCTGAAGGGAAAAGTGAAGACTCGCAGATACAAGCCGGACTGGAGAACTCTGAGGGGAGGCTGCTGGGTGAGGAAAGTGGCCCGTGGAAGCATGTGACTATGAGAACCAGGTGGAGGACAAGATCTGTGGATGAGGGGAAAGCAGTGGACATGTTATTCCTTGACTTTAGCAAAGCTTTTGATACAGTCTCCCACAGTATTCTTGCCAGCAAGTTAAAGAAGTATGGGCTGGAAGAATGGACTATAAGGTGGCTAGAAAGCTGGCTAGATTGTCGGGCTCAACACGTGGTGATCAATGGCTCCATGTCTAGTTGACAGCTGGTATCAAGCGGAGTGCCCCAGGGGTCGGTCCTGGGGCCGGTTTTGTTCAATCTGTTCATTAATGATCTGGAGGATGGCGTGGATTGCACCCTCAGCAAGTTTGAAGATGACACTAAACTAGGAGGAGTGGTATATACACTGGAGGGTAGGGGTAGGATACAGACTGACCTAGACAAATAGGAGGATTGGGCCAAAAGAAATCTGATGAGCTTCAACAAGGACAAGTGCAGAGTCCTGCACTTAGGACAGAATAATGCCATGCATTGATAGAGACTAGGGACCGAATGGCTAGACAGCAGTTGTGCAGAAAAGCACCTAGGGGTTAGAGTAGACAAGAAGCTGGATCTTAGTCAACAGTGTGAACCTTGTTGCCAAGGCTAATGGCATTTTGGGCTGTATAAGCAGGGGCATTGCCAGCAGATCGAGGGACGTGAACAAATTGGAAAGAGTCCAGCGGAGGGCAAGAAAAATGATTAGGGGGCTGGAGCACATGACTTATGAGGAGAGTCTGAGGGAACTGGGATTGTTTAGTCTGCAGAAGAGAAGAATGAGGGGGGATTTGATAGCTGCTTTCAACTACCTGAAAGGGGGTTCCAAAGAGGATGGATCTAGACTGTTCTCAGTGGTAGCAGATGACAGAAAAAGGAGCAATGGTCTCAAGTTTCAGTGGGGGAGGTTTAGGTTGGATATTAGGAAAAACTATTTCACTAGGAGGATGGTGAAGCACTGGAATGGGTTACCTAGGGAGGTGGTGGAATCTCCATCCTTAGAGGTTTTTAAGGCCCAGCTTGACAAAGCCCTGGCTGGGATGATTTAATTGGGGTTGGTCCTACCTGAGCAGGGGGTTGGACTAGAAACCTAATGAGGAGTCTTCCAACCCTAATCTTCTATGATTCTAAGTAGAAATTACCACATCCAATGTAGAAGTCAAACTCAAGCAGCTTAATGGGACTAAATCAGGGGGCCCAGATAATCTTCATCCAAGAATATGAAAGGAACTTGCATATGAAATTGCAAGCCCAATAGCATGGAAAGGAAGGATGGTCCAGAGGTTATCGCACTCGACTAAGACTTGAGGGGTCTGAGTTTAAGTTCTGCTTTTGCGACCTTGAGCAAATCACTTAGGGCCAGATTTTTTAAAGGGATTTCAGTTCCTAATTCCCATTGAAATCAATTCAGGCCTCAGATCAGGAACAGGGGCTGTCTTACAGTCCTCTGCACAGAATAGCATCTTGACAACGGCTTCACTGTTGTGATGCACTTTTAACCTGTTTCTATGCACATTCCGAGGTGCGTCCCTGCTGCGGGGCCTGTGTACATTGCAGGTAACAGCGTGACCCCTCCCTACCACCTCAGAAGGCCCCTCCCATCAGTTTTGCAATTTGTACTTTTCCACAAGGAATAACACCAGCAGAAGATCCCCTGCATCAAACGATCGCTCACAAGGAGAGCGGAACCCCCTTTATCCCATCGAATTGGGACCAGGGCCAGATTGGTTAATCAAAAGGTCGGATCATCGCATGAATGGGAAAGTGCCAGGCTGCATCGCCATCTAGTGACCATAGGAGAGATTGCCCACTTCTGGACCTGTGTGCGCTGGTTGTTGGGTTCATATGGAGAACCGGAGAATTCTGGAATGTGTTTGCCCCAAAAGAAGCTATCGTGTCATACAGGAGGCCTGTGATATGCAGGGGGTCAGATTAGATGCTCTAATGATCTCTTCTGGCCATCAAGTTGACTAATTTCTGAAAAACTGAGTGGCGCATTGGGAGCAGCGTCTGATGTTTTACTGTCTAGCCGGCTTGCTTCCTAGAATGAACACTCCTTGAGTGGGGTGATCCCCAGGAAGTAGCACAAACCTCCAAAGTGCCTGGCCAGGGGCAGGACATTAGCACAGCAAGGGAGGGGTGTGGCAGTGACCTCACAAAGGCCTTTTGCAGGACCTCAGGCTATTGGTCAAAGGTGGTGGGGAGGTGGTGACCTCACAGAGAGATGCTGACATCAGCCAGGCAGGACAGGGGCGAGGGGCCAGGGAAACCTCAGAGACTCCCGTGGCTTTGCTTCAGCAAGTCTCCTTCTCGAGGTGTTGCTTTGAGGACTAAGAGAGTATTCGGGTTCACGTATGGGAGCGCCAGGAGGAACCTCTTTCGAGTTTTCTCCTTCCTTTTAGTGATTTTACTAGAAAAAGGATGTCCCTGTTTAGAAGGTAAGAGCCTCCTCGAGGTTTGAAACCTGTTCAGTCTGATCCATCTGGTGACAGTTGAATTCTAGGCAAGGAAAACACGAGCTTAAGGAGGCAGAATTTTATTCCGCACCTGAGATTTTGTCCCTTAGAATCACTGGGGACATTAGGGTTTGTCCTTTTTGTTTCACCTTTTCCTCCCTCCCTCCCTCCCTCCTTTCTCGTCGTCTCTTGCTTCGTTTGTCCTTTCTCCTGTTCCCCTCCCAACACCAGGAGAGTGGTGTGTGTGTGTGTGTGTGTGTGTGTGTGTGTGTGTGTGTTGTGTGTGTTAGTTTGCAGGGACTGGTAGTGGGCAGTGTGCTCTGAGAATAGCCGAGCCTTTGATCACAGCAGAGCCCTGATTATGGGGCCTATAAAGGCAGACGAGGAGTCAGCCAGCAGGACAGGAGTCCAGGAGTCACAAACATAGGTGGGCACAGGGGAGTTTGAGTGGGAGTATGTCAGGGGAGTGTGGGGAAGGGAGTATGTGGTGTTCTGGTTTTGTTTTGTGTGTGTGTGTTTCCCTTTTTCTCCTTGACAGGCATTTAGGTGGGAGGCTGTGACAGCTACAGAGGCAGCAGTGGTAGAGACCCCAGGAAGGGAAGCGACAATGAAGCTGATTGGATGTGGAAGCTGTGGAATGTATCTTATCCTGAAACAGGTACCTAAAAAGAGCTTCATTTGTATGAAGTGCCACCTGATAAGGCTGATGGAAGCTCCAAGGTTCGGAGATGCAGGTGGTTGAGGTTTGAAGGGGATTTGAGCAGATGGCTGGGGGGAAGGAGAGAGGAGGCTGAAGGGAAAAGTGAAGACTCGCAGATACAAGCCGGACTGGAGAACTCTGAGGGGAGGCTGCTGGGTGAGGAAAGTGGCCCGTGGAAGCATGTGACTATGAGAACCAGGTGGAGGACAAGATCTGTGGATGAGGGGAAAGCAGTGGACATGTTATTCCTTGACTTTAGCAAAGCTTTTGATACAGTCTCCCACAGTATTCTTGCCAGCAAGTTAAAGAATTATGGGCTGGAAGAATGGACTATAAGGTGGCTAGAAAGCTGGCTAGATTGTCGGGCTCAACACGTGGTGATCAATGGCTCCATGTCTAGTTGGCAGCTGGTATCAAGCGGAGTGCCCCAGGGGTCGGTCCTGGGGCCGGTTTTGTTCAATCTGTTCATTAATGATCTGGAGGATGGTGTGGATTGCACCCTCAGCAAGTTTGAAGATGACACTAAACTAGGAGGAGTGGTATATACACTGGAGGGTAGGGGTAGGATACAGACTGACCTAGACAAATAGGAGCATTGGGCCAAAAGAAATCTGATGAGCTTCAACAAGGACAAGTGCAGAGTCCTGCACTTAGGACAGTATAATGCCATGCATTGATAGAGACTAGGGACCGAATGGCTAGACAGCAGTTCTGCAGAAAAGCACCTAGGGGTCAGAGTGGACAAGAAGCTGGATCTGAGTCAACAGTGTGAACCTTGTTGCCAAGGCTAATGGCATTTTGGGCTGTATAAGCAGGGGCATTGCCAGCAGATCGAGGGACGTGAACAAATTGGAAAGAGTCCAGCGGAGGGCAAGAAAAATGATTAGGGGGCTGGAGCACATGACTTATGAGGAGAGTCTGAGGGAACTGCGATTGTTTAGTCTGCAGAAGAGAAGAATGAGGGGGGATTTGATAGCTGCTTTCAACTACCTGAAAGGGGGTTCCAAAGAGGATGGATCTAGACTGTTCTCAGTGGTAGCAGATGACAGAACAAGGAGCAATGGTCTCAAGTTGCAGTGGGGGAGGTTTAGGTTGGATATTAGGAAAAACTATTTCACTAGGAGGATGGTGAAGCACTGGAATGGGTTACCTAGCGAGGTGGTGGAATCTCCATCCTTAGAGGTTTTTAAGGCCCAGCTTGACAAAGCCCTGGCTGGGATGATTTAATTGGGGTTGGTCCTACCTGAGCAGGGGGTTGGACTAGAAACCTAATGAGGACTCTTCCAACCCTAATCTTCTATGATTCTAAGTAGAAATTACCACATCCAATGTAGAAGTCAAACTCAAGCAGCTTAATGGGACTAAATCAGGGGGCCCAGATAATCTTCATCCAAGAATATTAAAGGAACTTGCATATGAAATTGCAAGCCCAATAGCACGGAAAGGAAGGATGGTCCAGAGGTTATCGCACTCGACTAAGACTTGAGGGGTCTGAGTTTAAGTTCTGCCTTTGCGACCTTGAGCAAATCACTTAGGGCCAGATTTTTTAAAGGGATTTCAGTTCCTAATTCCCATTGAAATCAATTCAGGCCTCAGATCAGGAACAGGGGCTGTCTTACAGTCCTCCGCACAGAATAGCATCTTGACAACGGCTTCACTGTTGTGATGCACTTTTAACCTGTTTCTATGCACATTCCCAGGTGCGTCCCTGCTGCGGGGCCTGTGTACATTGCAGGTAACAGCGTGACCCCTCCCTACCACCTCAGAAGGCCCCTCCCATCAGTTTTGCAATTTGTACTTTTCCACAAGGAATAACACCAGCAGAAGATCCCCTGCATCAAACGATCGCTCACAAGGAGAGCGGAACCCCCTTTATCCCATCAAATTGGGACCAGGGCCAGATTGGTTAACCAAAAGGTCGGATCATCGCATGAATGGGAAAGTGCCAGGCTGCATCACCATCTAGTGACCATAGGAGAGATTGCCCACTTCTGGACCTGTGTGCGCTGGTTGTTGGGTTCATATGGAAAACCGGAGAATTCTGGAATGTGTTTTCCCCAAAAGAAGCTATTGTGTCATACAGGAGGCCTGTGATATGCAGGGGGTCAGATTAGATGCTCTAATGATCTCTTCTGGCCATCAAGTTGACTAATTTCTGAAAAACTGAGTGGCGCATTGGGAGCAGCGTCTGATGTTTTACTGTCTAGCCGGCTTGCTTCCTAGAACGAACGCTCCTTGAGTGGGGTGATCCACAGGAAGTAGCACAAACCTCCAAAGTGCCTGGCCAGGGGCAGGACATTAGCGCAGCAAGGGAGGGGTGTGGCAGTGACATCACAAAGGCCTTTTGCAGGACCTCAGGCTATTGGTCAAAGGTGGTGGGGAGGTGGTGACCTCACAGAGAGATGCTGACATCAGCCAGGCAGGACAGGGGCGAGGGGCCAGGGAAACCTCAGAGACTCCCGTGGCTTTGCTTCAGCAAGTCTCCTTCTCGAGGTGTTGCTTTGAGGACTAAGAGAGTATTCGGGTTCACGTACGGGAGCGCCAGGAGGAACCTCTTTCGAGTTTTCTCCTTCCTTTTAGTGATTTTACTAGAAAACAGATGTCCCTGTTTAGAAGGTAAGAGCCTCCTCGAGGTTTGAAACCTGTTCAGTCTGATCCATCTGGTGACAGTTGAATTCTAGGCAAGGAAAACACGAGCTTAAGGAGGCAGAATTTTATTCCGCACCTGAGATTTTGTCCATTAGAATCACTGGGGACATTAGGGTTTGTCCTTTTTGTTTCACCTTTTCCTCCCTCCCTGCCTCCTTCCTTTCTCGTCGTCTCTTGCTTCGTTTGTCCTTTCTCCTGTTCCCCTCCCAACACCAGGAGAGTGGTATGTGTGTGTGTGTGTGTTTTAGTTTGCAGGGACTGGTAGGGGGCAGTGTGCTCTGAGAATAGCCGAGCCTTTGATCACAGCAGAGCCCTGATTATGGGTCCTATAAAGGCAGACGAGGAGTCAGCCAGCAGGACAGGAGTCCAGGAGTCACAAACATAGGTGGGCACAGGGGAGTTTGAGTGGGAGTTTGTCAGGGGAGTGTGGGGAAGGGAGTATGTGGTGTTCTGGTTTTGTTTTGTCTGTTTGTTTTCCCTTTTTGTCCTTGACAGGCATTTAGGTGGGAGGCTGTGACAGCTACAGAGGCAGCAGTGGTAGAGACCCCAGGAAGGGAAGCGACAATGAAGCTGATTGGATGTGGAAGCTGTGGAATGTACCTTATCCTGGAACAGGTACCTGAAAAGAGCTTCATTTGTATGAAGTGCCACCTGATAAGGCTGATGGAAGATCCAAGGTTTGGAGATGCAGGTGGTTGAGGTTTGAAGGGGATTTGAGCAGATGGCTGGGGGGAAGGAGAGAGGAGGCTGAAGGGAAAAGTGAAGACTCGCAGATACAAGCCAGACTGAAGATCTCTTAGGGGAGGCTGCTGGGTGAGGAAAGTGGCCCGTGGAAGCATGTGACTATGAGAACCAGGTGGAGGACAAGATCTGTGGATGAGGGGAAAGTAGTGGACATGTTATTCCTTGACTTTAGCAAAGCTTTTGATACAGTCTCCCACAGTATTCTTGCCAGCAAGTTAAAGAAGTATGGGCTGGATGAATGGACTATAAGGTGGCTAGAAAGCCGGCTAGATTGTCGGGCTCAACACGTGGTGATCAATGGCTCCATGTCTAGTTGGCAGCTGGTATGAAGCGGAGTGCCCCAGGGGTCGGTCCTGGGGCCAGTTTTGTTCAATATCTTCATTAATGATCTGGATGATGGCGTGGATTGCACCCTCAGCAAGTTTGAAGATGACACTAAACCAGGAGGAGTGGTATATACACTGGAGGGTAGGGGTAGGATACAGAGTGACCTAGACAAATTGGAGGATTGGGCCAAAAGAAATCTGATGAGCTTCAACAAGGACAAGTGCAGAGTCCTGCACTTAGGACAGAATAATGCCATGCATTGATAGAGACTAGGGACCGAATGGCTAGACAGCAGTTCTGCAGAAAAGCACCTAGGGGTTACAGTGGACAAGAAGCTGGATATGAGTCAACAGTGTGAACCTTGTTGCCAAGGCTAATGGCATTTTGGGCTGTATAAGCAGGGGCATTGCCAGCAGATCGAGGGACGTGAAAAAATTGGAAAGAGTCCAGCGGAGGGCAAGAAAAATGATTAGGGGGCTGGAGCACATGACTTATGAGGAGAGGCTGAGGGAACTGCGATTGTTTAGTCTGCAGAAGAGAAGAATGAGGGGCCCCTGCTGTGCTCAGTGGGGTTTTTTGCTGCGGTACGGTGCTGTGTTCCTTCCCAAAGGGCAGGTGTTTGCTCCTTTCCTCAGTAAGGCCTAGGTGAAAACAAGATAAAAAATTCCAGCTCTTTTTCTTGGATATTGTTTCTCTTCTTCTTGCACATTCAGGGTTAGAGCTGAGAACTTTCACTGATCCTGAAGTTGCATAAAATGTGTTTTGTCTTAATACAGTTTAATTTCATTCCTTTCAATTCTCTGATCATCACAGCCCTGAGTGGTAAAAGTGGGGTTTTCACAAAGATAACCGTGGCAATAAAATGGAGACTGAACCAACGCATGAGTAAGAGCTTCACTGTTTAACAGCTTCTAGAGGTGCGGACTCACCCCCACGGCACTTCCTGCTGGTGACTTCTGGGAATCAGCTCGTTCCAGCTCCGGAGCGCCCTTTGCAGGCCGGTGATCCACCTGGCCCCTGGCCCCCGTGCCCCTCCCTGGACCCGGTGCCCTTTTAGCTGAGGTGCTACCCCCTGGCAGTAACCCCTTTCTCTCAGGGTCTACCCTGCCCAGGGAACCCCCCACCCCCTATCCCCACCGCACCTCAGTAGACGGCTACTGCCAGTCATCGTCTCACCCCCGTGCCCTGGGGCAGACTGCAGTATCAGCCATTCAGCACTGGCAAGGAGGGTTTGGACCTGCTGCCTTGGCCTACCCCTGGGCTGCCCTCTGCAACTCCCAGGACCTCTTGGCCTTCTGCTAGGCCCTGCTCCAGTCAGGTACCCTGTCTCTAGCTCCCTGCAGCCAGGCCCATCTCCCGCTACAAACAGAGAGAGACTGATCCTTCTGGCTTCCCTGGCCTTCTTAGAAGGCCCTGTTGCTCAGTTTGGGGCGTGGCCCCAGCTGCAGCCACTTCCTCCCATCCACCAGGGTTTTACCTTGCCCAGCCCCAGCCCTCTGCAGGCTTTTCCAACCCCTTCCAGGCTGGAGCGGGGGGGGGTCACCCCGTTACACAGCACAGAGATAAAAGATTTACTTTCTACTACAAAAAAAAAAGGAAATGAACAAACAAAAACTCTTCATTTAACCTTACTTACGTTTGCTTTCATCAATAAAATCATTAGGAAATACAAAGTCAAGGTTTCTAAACAGGATGGAAAGGTTACAAAGTGAAGCATTCTCA
Organism: Mauremys mutica; assembly: GCF_020497125.1. Lineage (NCBI taxonomy): Eukaryota > Metazoa > Chordata > Testudines > Geoemydidae > Mauremys > Mauremys mutica. Next base: position 100,788 of record NW_025423273.1, read on the forward strand.
GGTTTGCAAATGTCCAAAGTTGTGTTGCCCTGGCACCCTCAATTCAGTCCTCTTGTGCATTTACAGGATGATGCAGACTTTAATGACATGATCCCATAGTATTTTTTTTTCCCACGGGACCCCTTCCTCATTCAGTGCACAGGGTTTTCTGCTCTGGGGCTGTGTATTGAAAGAGTCTGTTGCCTGTAGGGTCCCTGCCTCATTTCTTGCAGAGTTAACGTTGCACAGGCAATGCTCATTCCACTATTTCCTAACTTGAGAGTGCTTCACTTTGCAGCCTTTTAGTCCTCTGTGCATTTCCTAATGTTTATAGCTTGCTTTACTGAGGAGAACAGTCTTTATGACAAAGGGTTGGGGGTTTTTTTTGGTAATGTCTCCATTATTTATCCGGTCAGTGTCAATAGTGTGCGCTTTATAAGACAGAGAAAGTAAGGACACGCCCTGATACAAAGCCCCTCTGATCTAAGGAAGACTGACACATACAAAGAAAGCAGGAGATGTAAGAACTAGGACATTCTTTCTTTCTTTTGATGAATAGTCATTTGTTTATTATGAATTATGATTATGATTAAAGAAAGGGTTGTGGATTGGGGAACTTGTGCGGTGAGGATGTTCTATGCAGAAGTTTCCATTGTTTGGCACATGCAGCTGATCTGAAGTGCCACACAGTGCTAGGTTTTGCGTAGCAAGCCCTCTCACAATGGCAAAGAGCCTTTTCAGAACTCTGATGCAATCTTCTCTTCATGCTGATCATCTATGGTGGCCTTTAATCTTAGGGTACGTCTACACTACAAGACTATTTCGAATCAACTTAATTCGAATTTGTGGAATCGACCTTATGAAGTCGAAGTTGTGTATCCACACTAAATACACTAGTTCGACAGTGTGAGTCCACAGTAACGGGGCCAGTGTCGACTTTGGAAGCGGTGCACTGTGGGAAGCTATCCCACAGTTCCCGCACTCCCCGCTGCCCATTGGAATCCTGGGATTTCCCCCCCCAATGCATGCTGGGGGGAAAAATGTGTCGAGGGTGGTTTTGGGTAACTGTCATAATTGAACTGTCAATCACGCCCTCCCTTCCTCCCTCCCTGAAAGTGCCTGCGGGCAATCTGTTCGTGCACTTTTCTGCTCAGTGACAGCGCGGGCGCCACAGCACTTTGAGCACGGATCCCGCTGCAGTTATGGCCGTTGTCAACTCCTCGCACCTTATCGTCCACCTCTTCCACAGTCAGCTGCTGAGAAATAGGGCTACTTTTCAATGGTGCTGCGAGCACTGGTGGACCATGGGGGACGTTTTACCAACATCAACGTCGGGTGGCCAGGCAAAGTTCATGACGTGCGTATTTTCAGGAACTCTGGTCTGTTTAGACGCCTGCAGGAAGGTAGTTTCTTCCCGGACCACAAAATAAGTCTTGGGGATGTGCAGATGCCTATAGTGATCGTCGGGGACCCAGCCTACCCGCTAATGCCCTGGCTCGTGAAGCTCTGTGCAGGCGCCTTTCACAGCGACAAGGAACTCTTCAAGTACCAGCGAGCAGCGAGCAGCGTGACCTGTGACTGTTCAGTTTCTTTACAGAGAAGCTGAAGCTGCCCCTGTTTCTTTACCAAGTGACTGTTGACTAGCATCTGCAGTTACATACCCCGCCCACCCCGCTTCCCCAACTTCCAACACACGTTTAAAAATAAAATACATGTTCCACTGTAACTTTACAAAGGTTTCTTTATTGATGACTTTGCGTTACAGGGTTGAAACTGGGACACGGACTGTGCTGGGTAGGGTGTAGACCGCCTGTAAACTCGAGGAATGACAGGCTCCTGCTCCCAGAGCGGTCTGCAGTGCCGGACTGGATGTTTCAACGGAGCCTGCCATCCCTCCTTTTTGGGACTCTGTGTGTGGGGGCTATGTGGCCTTTTGGCGGGGGAGGACGGATACAGATTCCTCTGCTGCGTGGCTCTGTGGTCCAGGACAGGGACCGTTGCATGAGATCTGTAACCCCCCTCCCCCGCTACAAAGTCACGTACCCCCCCACCCACACAGAACCTGCAAACCACCTCCCATACCGACCAGGGTGCGTACTGACTGCAGTGTGTGTGTGACCTGCTGCTGATCCTGCCCCCATGTCTGTACCCTGGTAAAGGTGATTGTCCTGTCAAATTACCAACCCTCTTCCCCCCCTTCAAACACAGTCTCCTCTAAAAGAACATGACGGAAACAGTAATTAACATAAAAGTATTTTTATTATCAACTAGACAGTTAGGGGATGAAACTGGGATGGGGGCTTGGGTGAGGCGGGAAGGAAAGGACTTTTCAAAATTTAGGCTATGAGAGCTTTTCGGTACTTGAGCACTCTGCTGGGGTGCAGTGACAGTTTTAACGCACCACCGGCACCCCTCCTTCTGGTTATTTTGGGTGAGGGGGGTATGGGACTTTGTGGCGGGGGAGGGCGGTTGCAGATACACTGCAGGGGGGCTCTGTCCTCCTGCCGGAGGTCCTGCAGAACATGCACAAGGCGCAGGAGCGTGTCCGTTTGCTCTCTCATTAGTCCAAGCAGCGTTTGAGTCGCCTGCTTGTCTTCCTCACGCCACCTCTCCTCCCGTTCTCTGAGTGAGCGCTGATACAGAGAGAGGGTCTCCCTCCACTGGCTCTGCTGGTCCGCCTCGTCTCGGGAGCACCCCATAAGTTCAGCGAACATCTCGTCCCGTGTCTTTTTCTTTTGCCGCCTAATCTTTGCCAGCCTCTGTGAGGGGGATGCTGTGGCGTGTCTGGAGACAGTCGAAGCTGTGTGATGTGAAAAAGGGAGTGAATTCCTTGCCAAGATAAATTTTTGCAAAGAATGAACACAGTCTAATCTGTCTCTGTGAATTCTGGGTTGAGATCCCAATGCCTGATGGGGCAAAAACCATTTTCGCGGGTGGTTCTGGGTAAATGTCGTCAGTCATCCCTTCCTCTGGGAAAGCTACAGCAGACAATCATTTCAAGCCCGTTTTCCCTGGATTGCCCTGGCAGACGCCACAGCGTGGAAACCATGGAGCCTGTTTTGCCTTTTGTGCCTGTCACCCGGGGCGGCTCTAGGCACCAGCAAAACAAGCTGCTGCCTAGGGCGGCAAAATATAGGGGGCGGCAAAAGGCTGGGGCTGGGGCCCCAGCTCATCCTGCCGCTGCGAGCCGAGGAGCGGCCCGTCCCCTGCAGCCAGGCAGGGCCGCGCTACCGGCTCCGCTTGGGGGAGAGGGGGGGCCCCTTACCGGTAGCGCGGCCCCGCCTGGCTGCAGAGGACAGGCCGCTCCTCCTCCGCTTGTTCCCCGGGTCCTAAACAGCCCGGCAGCAGTTTGCCTGGGGGGGCGGGGCTGAGCCCCGCCCCGCTCAGAGCTGCGTGGTCAGGGGGCGGGGCTACAAGCTCCGGGCCGAGTGGAGACAGCTGAGCTGAGCCTGGAGCTCGCGGCCCCGCCCCCTCCCCACGCGGCTCTGAGCGGGGAAGAGCTCAGCCCCCTCCGGAGCCATGCGGCTGCCGCGCGGTGAGCCGGGGGTAAGCTGCCTGGGGTAAGCAGCCGGGGCCGGGGGTTGGCTAAGGGGCAGGGAGTCCTGGGGACACTCTGGGGGCACAGGTTCTGTGGGGGGGGGCGGTCAGGGGCCAGGGAAGGGGGGTTGTATTGGGGGGGTCTCAGGGAGGTGTTTGTCAGGCACCCCCTGACCCCATTACCCCCCAGGCCCAGCCCTGACCCCCAGCTCCAAGCCCAGCCCCTAGGAACTGGGCACCCCCCCAGCCCCATCCCCCTCACAGCCCTGACCCCCAGCTCTGAGCCCAGCCCCTCTGATCCAGACACCCCCCTCACCCCATTCCCTCCACAGCCCTGACTCCCAGCTCCGAGCCCAGCCCCTCTGATCCGGACACCCCCCTCACCCCATTCCCCCCACAGCCCTGACCCCCAGCTCTGAGCCCATCCCCTCTGAGCTGGGCACCCCCCTGACCCCAGTCCCCCCACAGCCCTGACCCCCAGCTCTGAGCCCAGCCCCTCTGAGCTGGGCACCCCTGACCCCATCCCCCACTGCCCTGACCCCCAGCTCTGAGCCCAGCCCCTCTGAGCTGGGCACCCCCCTGACCCCATTCCCCCCACAGCCCTGACCCCCAGCTCCGAGCCCAGCCCCTCTGATCCAGACACCCCCCTCACTCCATTCCCCTCACAGCCCTGACCCCCAGCTCCGAGCCCAGCCCCTCTGATCCGGACACCTCCCTGACCCCATTCCCCCCACAGCCCTGACCCCTAGCTCTGAGCCCAGCACCTCTGATCCGGACACCCCCGACCCCATCCCCCACTGCCCTGACCCCCAGCTCTGAGCCCAGCTGCTCTGAGGTGGGCACCCTCCGGCTCCATCCCCCCACCCCAGACCCCCTGCTCTGAGGCGAGCCCCTCTGAGCCAGACAACCTCCGACCCCATCTCCTCACAGTCCTGAGCCCAGCCCCTGTGAGCCGGGCACCCCCCAGAGCCCAGCTCCCCACCCTAGCCCTGGGCAACAGCAGCACCACCTCCAGGCAGTGACAGCCCATTGGCACCAACCGTCACCATCACCCAGCAACAGCCCATTTTGTAATTGCAAATGTAGACAGACCAGTAAAGCATTTAATGTTTTTAAATAATGTATTTGGTGTATTTTCAAATTATTACAAATTAATTTTCACTAGTTATTTTTTACTTTTCCAAATACATGTTACTATAGTATTGCAACTTTTTTTTATGGAAGGGGCCCCCAAAATTGCTTTGCCCTGAATCCTCTGGGCGGCCCTACCCAGTGTGTGTGAGGAGCCGGGGAGGGAGGGAAACGGGGTCCCCTGGAGCCGAGCCCGGGCTGCGATGGTGGCGAGGGGCTCCTGGAGTGTGTGAGGAGGTGAGCGGCTGACTGGGTTCGTCGGTGCTGAGCAGGTAGCCCCGCAGCCGGAGATCCTCACCTTCCCTCCTGCCAGGGCTGGGCCAGGGCACCGTGAGGCTGAAGAGCAGCAGGTCCAGGGGGCTCTCCAGGTCTTTGGCCGCCAGCATGTCGAGTGTGAGGGCGGTGAGCACGAACTGATCCACCTTGGCCACCAGCAGTGCTGCGAAGCCCAGGGAGGGGGCCGTGTTCTTTGCGCCACCCCGTAGCCGTGCCGCCACCTGGAAGTACTCCCGCTCCGTGCTGCCCAGCAGCTCCACCCGCATGGGGACAGAGTCGCAGCTGGGCCAGGGCTCGGCTGCAGTGTGCTGGTAGCGGATCCCACATTTGGGGGGGAGGCCAGTGCTGGGGCAACAGGGGGTGTGAGTGGGGGGTACTGGTGGGCGGGGGGGGCTCATGTCTGGGGGCGGGGGGGGCAGCCAAAAAAATTTTTGCTTGGGGCGGCAAAAAACCTAGAGCCGGCCCTGCTGTCACCGTATGTGTACTAGATGCCGCTGACAGAGGCGGTTCAGCAGTGCTACACAGCAGCCTGCTTTTGCTTTTGCATGACAGCAGAGATGGTTACCAGCCATATTGTACCATCTACCACACCATAAATTGGTAATAAGATGGTCATGGTTACCAGTCCTTTTGCACTGCACCATTTGCTGCTGTCATAAGTGCCCCTGGCTGCTCTTAGCCAGGGGCGCAAAAGCCAAAATTGGGAATGACTCCCTGAGTCAATCCCTCCTTTTTGGTATCTAAAAATAGAATCAGTCCTGCCTAGAATACGGGCAAGAGTACTAGAGAACCACTGTATCAAAGAACCAGAGAGCACAGCTGCTCTGTGTCAGATCCTGCATAGATTATGAGCTGTATGCTATTCACAGGGGGTGCTCCTGCAACAATCCCACCTGTTCATTCCATTCTTCCCCAGCCTTCCTGGGCTACCATAGCATTGTCCCCCCCACTTGTGTGATGAAGTAATAAAGAATGCAGGAATAAGACACAGTGACTTGTTAGTGAGAAATGAGTGGAAGGCAGCCTCCAGCTGCTATGATAGTCCAGATAGGACATTAAGGAGTGTGGAGGAGAGGAGCCCAGCATCCTGCTGCTAGTCCAGGGGCAATTGAATCTTTTCTTTACACATGAAGGGTTGGGGGCTGATGAAGCTCAGCCCCCTGTGGCGATGATGACGATGGTTATCAGCCATATTGTACCATCTACCAGGAAAAATTAGGGCCAGGCACCCTTGATCGACCTAACGGATGGTAGTCTGCATGGTTACCAGTCCTTTTGCACTGCCCCATGTGCCAATAGGCTGATGATGACGACAGATACCAGTTGTATTGTACCATCAGCCATCCATAGCGTGGGGGGAGCAAGGATGTTGGTGTTGAGTGCTGCACCATCGCGTTTATCTGCAGCATTCAGTAAAGATAGGGTGACATGTAAAAGAGTCAAGAGAGGATTGTTTTCCCTTTCACTTCTGGGGGTGGTTGGGGGGCTGCGTAAATTGCCGAGCTATGCCCTGACCCACCGCGGACACTGTTTTTGACCCTAGAAGCATTTGGAGCTCAGCCAAGAATGCAAATCCTTTTCGGAGACAGCAGGAACTGTGGGATACCTTGCGTCCTCAGTCCCCCCTCCCTCCATGAGCGTCCATTTGATTCTTTGGCTTTCCGTTACGCTCGTCACGCAGCAGCGTGCTGAGTCTCTGCTATGCCGTCTGTCCGGAGATTTTTTAAAAATACTTTGGACCAGGCGTAACATTACAGTAATTCCCCTAATTACATGCAGGAGTCTCCGAGCGAGATCACCCTGAGGACGGTCACTGAAGGAGATAGAGGGCTTAGAGAGCGCATGCTGCGTGAAAGCCAGCACAAACCAGGGCCCTACGCAGCCGTGCTCGGGGAGGCAATGTTCCCTGAGTACCTCATGAAAGCCTGGCGCGGAAAAGTGTGCTACCACGGAGCACCCAATAAGGCAGCTCTCCCCAGGAACCTCCTGCGGAGGCTTTTCGATTACCTCCAGGAGAGGTTCGTGGAGATCTCCCAGGAGGATTTCTGTTCTATCCCCATATACAGAGAGACCTCCTTTTCACATATTCAGATTCCTGTTATATTAAGAATAAAAGTTTACATGGTTAAATCACTTACCGACTGCTCCTTCCCCTGATTCAGGATCTGGGTTAATGGCCGGGGAGGGTTGGTAGGGGATCTCCGTGACGGTGATGAAGAGATCCTGGCTGTCAGGGAAACCAGCGTTGTAAGTGCTGTCGCCTGCCTCGTCCTCCAGAAACTCTTCTTCATCTTCCCCGTCCGTGAACATCGCCGAGGAACTGGCCGTCGACACTGTCCCATCGTCAGAGTCCATGGTCACTGGTGGGGCAGTGGTGGCAGGCTCCGGAGCGTCCGTTTGCCGCTTTGTTTTTTTGGTAGCCTTGTCTGGGGTCCTTGATTTTCACGCGGCGCTGCGTTGCATCCCGGCTGTATCCTCTGTCTCTCATGGCTTTGGAGACCTTCTCGTAGGTCTTTGCATTCCGTTTTTTGGAGCGCTGCTCCGAAATCAGAGACTCCTCGCCCCTCACTCCGATCAGACCCAAGAGTTCCCGGTCAGTCTATGCTGGGTCCCTCTTTCTATTCAGAGAACTCCTCTGCTGGAGAGCTCTGCATTGCTGCCATTGCTGCTGAGCTCACCCCGATGTCCAACCACGAAATGAGATTCTAACTGTCCAGACAGGAAAAGGAATTCAAATTTTCCTGGGACTTTTCCTGTGTGGCTGGTCAGAGCATCCGAGCTCGGACTGCTGTCCAGAGCGTCAACAGAGTGGTGCAGTGTGGGATAGCTCCCGGAGCTAGTAAGTTCGATTTGCATCCACACCTAGCCTAATTCGACATAGCCATGTTGAATTTAGCGCTACTCCCCTCGTCGGGGTGGAGTACCGAATTCGAACTAAAGAGCCCTCTAGGTCGAACTAAATGGCTTCCTGGTGTGGATGGGTGCACGGTTAATTCGAATTAACGCTGCTAAATTCGAATTAAAGTCCTAGTGTAGACCAGGCCTTAGGCTCCTCTCAAGTTCTTTCCACCTGTGGAATGCTCTCTGGTGATTTGCTGCCCTCTCATGGTATGCCACATTTCTAGCCAGATTTTTCCAGTCCTTTGTTCCTGTAGAACACAATGTGGCTGGAACATTAGACTGGAGGAGTTTGCAACAAAACCAGTATGCAGCATTCTGGGGTTTTGAGTACCTAAGCCATGGCCTCTCCACTTTGTCACCATTGGGGATTTCACACCAGGAATGTGTTGGATGGAAATTTCTATTTTCATTGTCTTTGGGGAACGTGAAGTTTTTCACTTGCTGTGGCCCATGCAGTACAAGGAAGTCCTTCAGGCTATTGCTCAAGTGGGTCCACAGTCCTGGATCATCTAGATTTAAGGAACTAAACTCAGCAGCAGCTGTTTCTTGTGCCTCCACCACACTCTTCTCTGAGCTACACTTTTCTTCAGGAATGTGCATGGTTACATCCATTTGAGATGGAGATATGGATGCTGCAGTAGCTCCAGGTCACCTGCACTCTGACTAACTGGAAGATCTGGCATCTCCTCACCACTCACATCCTCATTGGGGCCGGAAGGCTCAGCGTGAACATGTGTGTCTCTGTATCTCAGGAGAGCTCCTTCCTGCTTAGATAGAAAAGCTTCCTTTGCTTTCTTCCTTTTTCTGAATGTTGCCCCAGGGGGGTGTTTTCTTCTTTCACTCATGACTGTTTTTCTGTGCCAGCTGGAGTGGCTCTCAACACTCACTTGAAGGGGACAAATAAGCAGGCTGGTAGCAGGGCCTGAGTGAGGGAAGATCTCAGCCTCTTAAGGGCCTAACCGGCTCCTATTACTTCAGTTGACTGTCTGTTCTCCTCAAGCGGGTTCAGGGAAGCAGCAGGAAATAGGAAGCTCCCTGATAAGCTGGTGTCAATCAGTCCAGGCACCAGCGGACTGGACTGAGGTACATAAGAGGCTCCTCCTCTCTCTCGTGGACCATTGAGTAGCCTCATGAAAACATCCCAGCTGTGGACATAGGCACCAGCAACCGATTCCCCAAGCCAAAGTCCCCTTTGCAATCCAGGGAAACAGCCTGGGTTGTCTGGAGCGCAGGGTATGGCCCAGGGTGACTGCAGACCCTGCCCCTGCTGCACAGCGACTCCTGGGACCCCTCTAGCCCATCAGCACTCGGCTCTCCCGCATTCTGCTGAGCGGCTGAGATCTGGGGGAACAGAAACCCTTGGTTAGAGACGGAAAATCTCCTCCCAGGAACACTCTGTCAATGGCTGCCAGACGCCGTCCCTGTGAAACCCCAAATGTGCAGCCCCTCGGATTCCCACAGGGGAGATCTCAGCTCATTCACTTGTCACCCGTGGCCGTAGTCTCTGACAGGGGGAATGTAGAGTAGTTTTTTGCCAATGGTCCCTTCTACAGCGCCCAGAATGGGAGGAGGTTTGGCCTTGTGATGTGAGGCCTGGGTCTGAGAATCACGGCTCCTGGGATCTGGGGCTCTGCAATGGGGTGTGGTCTAGTGAGTGGAGCTGGATTTGTTGACAGTGAGTGAGAGGGGCTTGTGCTGAAGGACCCTGGGTCAATCCCCACCAATTCCTGTGATGTCTACATGTGGCCATGATTTTACTTACCTCTCAAGGTAGGTTATTTAGCCCATTCCTGGACACACGTGTTACATCTGCTGCTGGCCATCCCTGAGATGGAGGTCCTTCATCCACACAAGGATATGGCACATCAAGGTCAATCCAGCAGCTCTCATCCGGTCTTCACCTCCGCAATGGACGGTGAGCTCTAACCTGACCAAAGAAAGACAGGGTGGTATTCTTCAGGGGAATCTGCTGGTGCTCCTGCATCCCCTGCTCCACCTCACACCCCGACACGCTAAGGGTTTTCCAAAGATACCACTAATCTCGGATAAACAAAGCAGCTGAGATGAGGTCAGTGTGGGTGGATTTACTGAGCAGACTGGTTCTAATGGAAGAACAGATTTCTCCCCTGCTCTAGGGAGATTCCCATAGGAAAAGTCTCTGATGGTTGGGGTGGCGGCAATGCAAACCCTCAGCCCTTTGAAAGGCAGGAAATCAGGACTCGGGGACTTAAGGGGTGTCTCTGTCCTGCTGGAGGGAGCAGACCTGGAGAGCAGGAAGAGCACTAGTGGCATTGTAGGAAAGCCAGTGACTTCTACCTTTGAAGGTGGCTGAAGCTTCTGGCAGACATTAGAGTCCAGGGTCCTTACACCTCCTTTGGAGATCCTTTTCCTAGGAATAAAATAAGGACACCACACAGAGAATGACATTTGAATCCCAGGGAAAAGGGATGATCTCAGCTAGGCTACGTACCAGAAACCCAATTTTTGTCCCAAGAGCCACAATTACCTAGATGAGATTTTCTTCCCCATTTGCTTTCAGGTTAGTTACTCACAGGATTCATTTGTTTGCTTTGCCGGGTCTCCACTCTCTGCAGCTCTTCATTGGTTTTAGTAACAATCTTTCAGTTTTTGATTCTGTTGCCTCTTCTTACAGTGTAGCATCTGCTTAGCACTTTTAAAAAAATATCAATTCAAACCAAAATCCTGATCCTACATTGAAGATCTAGCCCCGTCCTGTCCCGGCCCCAGCTGAGGGTCCCCAGCTTTGGCCCCACGGCTCCAGCCTGGCCCCCGCAACGCTAGTGCTGGTCCCGGCCCCGCGCCCCTGGTCCAGCCCCCGCGGCGCCGGTGCTGCTCCCGGCCTGGCCCCTCGGCTCCGGCTCCACCACGCCTGTGCCGGTCCGGGGCCACATTTGTGGCTCCACGGCACCGGCGCCGTTCCCGGCCCGGGTCCACGGTTGTGGCTGCAGCTGTGGCACCGGTGCCGGCCAAGTCCCGCGGTTGCGACGCCGGTGCCGGTCCCACGGTTGCGGCTCTGGCGCCGCGGCACCAGTGACAGCCAAGGCCGGGCCCCGCACTTGCGGCTCCAGCCCTGCGGTTGCAGCTCCGGCCCTGCGGCACTGGTGTCGGTGCCGGTCCCAGTCCCAGTTCCGTCCCCGGCCTGACACCAGGGTTGTATCATTTCATTTCACTAACCACACATCAAATTGCCTTTGTTTAAGAAATCAGTTTGTTTGAAATGCAAAACATTTTGATACAACTTGTTTCTTATGCTTCTCTTTCTAGCTCTGGCATGACCTTCCTGTGTGACCAAAGAGAGGTCACTTCTTTTCTCTTTCCCTCGGTATCATGGGGGATGGAGAAAATTCTCTCAGTCCTAGCAGGAGAGAGATTTGAGCAAGTCAGGCCTGTTAGGGACCTCGTGCTCTAAAGGACAATGGGCGATTGTTGTTTGGGGTAAGAATCCCAACAGATTTGTTACTTGTCCCCCAGCCAAAGCCAATAACACCTCTCTGTATTTTCAGTCATGAGTTAGACAGTCTCAGCCCCCCTCTGTCTCCCGCTGCCCTCAGGTGTTCCTTGGATTAGGGAGGCCTGGATGCTAAGAGAACTGGAATTAGTTTACTGGCTTCCTGGGTGTTACTAGCCCATGAGGGTCTCAGTCTGGTCCCCGAGGCCCACACTCCCAGACACGAAAGATCAGGACGGATTGATTTCACTCAAAGTTTTTTGTATTTGTATTTTTGAATTATTGTCCTAATGAAAGATTGATTGTCATGAAATCTTAGAGCTGGTAGATGACAGAACAAGGAGCAATGATCTCAAGTTGCAGTGTGGAAGGCTTTGATATTAGCAAAACCTTTTTCACTAGGAGGGTGGTGATGCCTTTGAATCTGCTAGGATAGAGTCCTCTATCTTGTACTTAGAGCCTATATTTTTTCTTACCTTCTACACAGATGACAATATCTTTGAAACAAATCCACATCTAAATGAAAAACACACGCACAGAATCTCCTCTACAGCAACTGTCTCTTGGTCCTCAGCGAGAGACCGCGAGATGGAGGCTTGCTGCAGCAAGGCTGCAGGGCTCTCCGAGGTTCCCCCTGCCCCGCATCCCTGTCCTGCCTGGCTGTTGGCAAGGGAGCTCTGTGAGGTCACAGACGCCTCATCATCTTTGCCCAATAGGCTGAGTTCCTGCCAAAGGCCTTTGTGAAGTCACTGCCACACTCACCTTTCCCTGGCAGGCCTGATGTCTGCCCCTGGCCAGCCCAGCTGGATGTTTAAGCTGCAGCCCGGATCACCCCACTTGCTCATTATTGATTCTGGAGAGCAAGCAGGCCACCCAGTAAAACAGCAGAGTCTGTTCCGCACCCCACACTGAGCTTTTCATAGAGGTTATGAAACAATTCCATCTCCTAATCTGGCCTCTATTTCACAGGCTATGAAATTTCACACACTTTGCACCATATGAAGCCCAATTGCTTCTAAGAATTGTCATTCTGGAAGGTGCACTAAAAGGCACCTTCCAGAATGACAGGCAGTTGTGACGTGAGGACACCAGGAAACAGAGACTCCACCTCTCCCCTGGGTAATTTGTCCCAGTGGCTAGTTTCCCTCACTGTCAAAAATGTGTGCCAACATCTCATTTGAATTTCTCTGGCTTCAGCTGGCAGCTCTTGGTTCTTGTTGTGCCTTTTTTGGCTAGATCGAATTAGCCCTGCCCCGTGAAATCCGATCTCCCCGTCCTGCTGGACCCCCCAGCCAGGAGAACCCAGTAGGAGCCTCCTAACTGTTTCTCTGCCCGGCTGGGGACAGGACTTCCTCTCCGTGGGGATATCAGACGCACCTGCAGAGGCAATGCAGAAGTGAGTGTGCTGCATCGGCTCGGTGTTGGGCTCAGGGCTTTGGCCTTGGCAGCTTCTGCTCCAGTCACATCTCTGGGTTCCCGGACTCAGAGCTTCTGGCCCCCTGTGGCTGCAGCCAGTGCTGGGGCACTGGGCTCAGGACTTTCATGCCCCTCCCAACTCCTGCCGGCACTCTGGGTGCCTGGGCTCGGGGCTTCTGCCTGGCATCTGAAGTGAGAGCTCTGGCCTTCCCTTGCAGTTCCTTCTGGGGCTCAGGGGTCCATTTCTCTGGATGCCCCAAAAATGGAAGCAGCCGAGGTGTTCCCAAGTAATAGGTAGGAGCTGAGGTGCTCCCAACATCAGGGACCCACCTGCACATCTGGGAACCTCCTCTAGCTTCAGAAAGGTTGCTGGCTGCTGCCCTTGGAGCCCAGGTCTGAAGGCAGCACACAAGTGAGGGTGACAATGCTGTGACCCCCCCACAACAACCTCTGAACTCCCCCATTCTCCCAGTTTGGTCGGGACCCCCATGGTTACAATACCAGAAAATATCAGGTGGAAACATCTGAAATGGTGACGTTGGTCAATTTCAAGGCCAGAGGGTTTGTAAATTAGTCAAAGTGAGCCCTGAATTTGGTAGGGGCCTGGCTATTATGGAGGCCCGAGCAGGTTTGCACTCCCAGTTCTCCTGAAAGACCATGGAGAATTCCTGCTGCCTGAGAAACTTCCCAGAAGAAGCTACCAGGACTGGGGGAGAAATGAAGGAAACCAACCAAAGCCTGAGCTAGGATGGAGAGCATTGATCCAAGCGGTGTTTGAACCCCTCCACCCCCACCTGCCTGCCTGCGGTGAAACGGACAGAGGGGCACTGATTTCTAGTTGTGAACTTGCTACAGACCGTGGGCTTCAGCACAAGCCCTACAGCCCATACTCTGAACTCTTGGATAAACAGCAAAGCTGGCTTTTCCCAAACCTTTCCCCCCAGTGCTCTGCATCCACCTGGGATTGTGCCCAGCAGAGGCTGGTGGAGGGGAGGGGAAGGGAGAGGAGGCCATGAAAATGTTGTGGCGTCTGCACTACCCCCCAGACACACACACACACAGCAATGCAGGGCATAATATCCAGGACAGTAAATTATTTGGCCATAACCTACCAAATCCTACAAAAAGTGTTGAAAGGACAATTTCTCTAGAAAACAATGGGAGGGAGGGGTTAGAGAGTTGCAGTAACCACCTGGACTTCCAGTCTCTGGCCAGGCACATCCCCCTCGCCAGAGTTTTCACTGCTGTCATCTCCAAACTGGTCCTCCTGATCTGATGTGAGGTCACATCCTGGCATTTAGGGACATTGGCAGGATCTTCCCTGTTCCCAGCTGCAGCATCACCCTCGTTCTCCTGCCTGATAAGGATCCCGCCAGGGCTCAACTAAATGGCATGTGGCATGACGGGCTCTTTGCTGAGGGCCCTTGACAGCACCCAATCGAGATCTGAATCGGACAGGCAGGGCCGGCTTTAAGCCGATTCGCCCGATTCCTGGGAATGGGGCCCCGCGCCTAAGAGGGCCCCGCACCTTTGGCGCCTTTTTAATTTTTTTTTTTTTTACTTACTCCAGCTGCCGTCTCTCTGCTCCGGGGTCTTCTGTGGCCCCCGCTCCCGGGTCTTCTGTGGCCCCGCTCCCCTGACCAAAGCGCAGGCGGGAGAGCAGCTGCCCCACAGCCCCGCTCTCCCAGCTGCAGCTCCGGACGGAGTGCGGCAAGCCCCGCGGCCCCGCTTTCCCAGCTGGAGCTCCGGCCGGAGCGCGGCAAGCCCCACGGCCCTGGCTGCAGCTCCCGCCGGAGCGCGGCAAGCCCCGCGGCCCCGCTCTCCCAGCTGGAACTCCGGCTGGAGCGTGGCAAGCCCCACGGCCCCGGCTGGAGCTTCGGCCGCAGTGTGGCAAGCCCTACACTGCAGCCCCGCTCTCCCAGTTGGCGCCCTGGGGTAGCGGGGGGCTCCGGGGACTATTTAAAGGCCTGGGGCTCCAGCTGTCTCTGCCACCCCGTCCTTTAAATAGCCGCCGGAGCCCCGGGTTGCCCCTATGCATTCCTCAGGGCTCCCGCGGCTATTTAAAAGGTCTGAGGCGGGGTAGAAGCAGGGGAGCACGGGGCCCTTTAAATAGCCCCCAGAGCCCTGGGATAGAGGGGGTCTTGGGGGCTATTTAAAGGGCCAGGGCTCCAGCTGCCTCTGCTGCAGCCCTTGCCTTGCCCTGCCTGCACCAGCTCTGCCCCCCATGCCTGCAGCCAGCTCTGCACCCTGTGCCCACAGCCAGCCCCTGCCAAACCCCCTGCCCTGTCTCCAGCCAACCCCTGCCACACACCCTGTGGCCCTGCCCAAAGCCAGCCAGCCCTACACACACCCCTGCCCGCACCCAGCCCTGCACCCCCTGCTCTGTCTCCAGCCAACCCCTGCTGCACCCCCCTGCCTGAAGCCAGCCAGTCCCACAATCCTCTGTCTCCAGCCCTGACAACCCCTGCTGCACTCCCCTGCGGCCCTGCCTGAAGCCAGCCAGCCCACCCCCGTCTCCAGCCAGCCCCGCACCCCTTGCCTTGCCTTGCCTGCAGCCAGACCCTACCTCCAGTCAGCCCCTGCCCTGCCTCCAACCAGCCCCATGTCCACTGCTGCCCTGCAGTTCCCAGGGCAGTAACCCTGCACCCCTGCTTCAATGAGGGAGGGCAGGGAGCAGCTGGAACCCACACATGTGCACACCCCCAGGGATTGGCGGTGACCCACACATGTTTATATAGTTATGGAAAGTAAATAATAGAAGGAAGAAATGAAAGGCGTTTTTTTTTAGTCATCCCTGCCAGGGCCCCGCCAAAAATGTTCAAATTGGGCCCCGCACTTCCTAAAGCCGGCCCTGTGGACAGGCACGTGCAGGTGCATTTCCTGACTTTTTACTGGACTCCTGGACCCTCTCATGATTCTGCTGCAAATGTTCCTTCTCGCTCAGCGCTGAGCTGCAGAATGCTCATTGCCCTTTGGCTGTGCGACATCCAGACGTCTAGTCCTGCTGCTCTGAAAGAAACCGTCTTCAGAGCTCTAATCCTGGCAGAGATTGATTAAAATCTTGCCGTGCTCCTCTAAGTGTATTTGTGATTGGACGTGCTTCTTGCTAGGGGGGATTCTCAGATACATGAACTGCATAAAACAGAGGGAAAGACAAAGAGAAGCATCAACATGTCTAAGAACTTGAACAATATTTGAAGACCATATGATGCCGGGAGACGCAACTGGTATTTTAACGACACACTCACTCCGCTTGTGCCTGACCTGCGATTCAGGAGGGCTAGCTCAGTGGTTTGAGCATTGGCCTGCTAAACCTAGTATTGTGAGTTCAATCTTTGAGGAGGCTATTTAGGGAATGGAGGTCAAATTCTGTCTGGGGGTGGGTCCTGCTTTGAGCAGGAGGTTGGACTTGAGCCCTCCTGAGTTCCCTTCCAACTCTGCTATTCTATGAATTCTGTCCTCTCGTGTTGGCAGAACAAAGAAACCCCACCTCCAATTACCCCTTACACAATCCGTTTGAGTTCAAGAACGAGAGATCTGTCTTGCAACAAGTTTTAACATTATGGGGCAAAGACTAAGGTGAGCGGTCTCTTTTTCTTTCAGATCTAATACCCGAGAAAAGCTTCAAAATCCATTCCGTCTACCAAGAGAAAAGATTGCTTTGCTGTCCTCAAAGTGCTGATGCATTTGACCCCAAAATGTTGTCTTCAATGTTTCTCACAAAATAACTTGCAGTAAAATGGGACCAACTGCCTAAACTATCCTGAACGCTGCATGTCAGAGTTTGGGAATATCAGGATAGATCATCACCTGGCGTCAGTTGTCACAGATCCATCAGCATCAGCAGAGCTACGGTGATGTATACCAACCGAGTGTCTGGTCCATTGTGCTGTACTGAGTTAAAAGGTGTCATATGCTGTGCAAATCAAGATGAAAATAGTCGGTTTAAATATCCCTCGGTTTCACAGAATCTTGTTTAATGGAGGGTTTTTTTCTTTTTTTTCTAAAAATGTGTTTCATTTATTTGAATATCAAACATTTTCATTTAAAATGTCCCAGAGTAAGTTTTGTGCTGGTGAAATATTCCCAGTCGACAGCCCTGGAGAGAGAAGAGTGTTAATAAAGACAGTACAGTATGGAATGGGCTTCCTCAGTGCACCATTCTCTGCCCCCATGGAAGGTCTCATGGGTTCGGGGTGGATACACACCGAAAAGGGAATGAAATCTCTCTTGCATAGTTGAGTTTTCTTCTTAGTTTGAGGCGGGAGAAGGAACAGGAACATCTGGACTCACCTAGCTTCCAAGGGAACCATCTTTCTTGATTCTGAGGTCAGGCTGGTCCTCCCACTCTCTTCATTCACTCGTGGTAAATTATAGAGATTTGTAGCCGTAGGTTGTACAGGATGATAAGATACTGCATGTGAGCACGGCAGAGAGAGGGAGATGTTTTACTTAGTATTCATTAGGGTCCTTTCTTTTGGAGAGGGAAGCTTTTGCAAACTCACTTTCTGCCTCTGCTTCCCCACTGCAGAACTCCAGTTTTAGGCTGTGCGAGAAACCAGAGCAGACATGAGGGTTTCACCCATAGTTTTAATTCAGCTCCCGCTGCTTAACTTTGCTCTTCATTCATATCTCCTCAGTTAATATACAGTGACCCAGTGTGAACATAATCTTACTGATTTCAACAAGAATGCTGGTTCTTGAACGTAATCAGAGTTTATTCCTATTTTGTGGTTTTAATTGACTTCTTATAAATAGCCTAGCTCCTGGATTAGTTATGGAAAAGTAGGTAGACAGGTAGACATTAGACAGACGGATTATTTTTCTATGGGGCTAGATAGAGAGACATGGTTATGTCTGGGGTTAGATAGACAGAAGCACGTCATTAGACAGACACAGGAGAAAGGAAGGATGGTTATCGCACTCGACTAAGACTTGAGGGGTCTGAGTTTAAGTTCTGCCTTCACTGCAGACTTCCTTTGCGACCTTGAGCAAATCACTTAGGGCCAGATTTTTTAAAGGGATTTCAGTTCCTAATTCCCATTGAAATCAATGGGATTTATGTGGCCTAAATACCTTTAAAACATCTGGGTTTAGTCTCCCTTTGCCTCAGTTTGTCACTTGTAATATGGAGGTAAGAGAAGGAGTGTTGTAAGCAAGAGACAAGAAGTGATTCGTCTGCCCTACTCCGCGCTGATTAGGCCTCAACTCAAGTCTAGCATCCAGTTCTGGGCACCACTTTTCAGGAAAGATGTGGACCAATTGCAGAGAGACCAGATAAGAGCGACAAAAACGCGAGTGCCATGTCTCCATGTGGATCCCTGAAGCAGCAGCACATCCCCTATCTGCCTTCTATTCATAGGGAAAGCAAGGAGGCTCCACACGCTCTCCTTGCCCCAAGCACCGCCCCTGCACTCCCATTGGCTGGGAACCACAGCCAATGGGAGCTTCAGAGGCAGTGCCTGCAGATGGGGCAGTTTGCCCACCCCTGGGCTAAGGGCACACAGTGTTCGCAGTTACATGGTCCATGATGCTAACCACCATCACTCCCTTGTTAAATCTTCAAACAAGCCCCTTCGTGCTTTCTGCCCCCCACACTCGGGAGGAGCTCCCTGTAAACATCAGCAAACCAACCTCCTCACCCCAGGGACTCTTTGACTCTTTCATTATTCCCTGTCCAGCAGGCTTGTTATCTCCTTATGAACTTGCTGCCGCAATGTACCAGTTCTGTGGGATGCTTTGCTGGGTGCAGGTTGTGATCCCACACTGTTCATCTTAGGCAACTTTTGGGAGTCAGGCCTGGGGTGCTTGAAAATACCTGCCAGTGACTTTGCAGCACAGCCATGATCACTGTCTTTTCAGTTACGCTAACCTCTTCACACACCTCAATGCTCTCGAGTGGGATATCCCTATGGCATTCAGGCCTCAGATCAGGAACAGGGGCTGTCTTACAGTCCTCTGCACAGAATAGCATCTTGACAACGGCTTCACTGTTGTGATGCACTTTTAACCTGTTTCTATGCACATTCCGAGGTGCGTCCCTGCTGCGGGGCCTGTGTACATTGCAGGTAACAGCGTGACCCTTCCCTACCACCTCAGAAGGCCCCTCCCATCAGTTTTGCAATTTGTACTTTTCCACAAGGAATAACACCAGCAGAAGATCCCCTGCATCAAACGATCGCTCACAAGGAGAGCGGAACCCCCTTTATCCCATCGAATTGGGACCAGGGCCAGATTGGTTAACCAAAAGGTCGGATCATCGCATGAATGGGAAAGTGCCAGGCTGCATCGCCATCTAGTGACCATAGGAGAGATTGCCCACTTCTGGACCTGTGTGCGCTGGTTGTTGGGTTCATATGGAGAACCGGAGAATTCTGGAATGTGTTTGCCCCAAAAGAAGCTATCGTGTCATACAGAAGGCCTGTGCTATGCAGGGGCTCACATTAGATGCTCTAATGATCTCTTCTGGCCATCAAGTTGACTAATTTCTGAAAAACGGAGTGGCGCATTGGGAGCAGCGTCTGATGTTTTACTGTCTAGCCGGCTTGCTTCCTAGAATGAACACTCCTTGAGTGGGGTGATCCACAGGAAGTAGCACAAACCTCCAAAGTGCCTGGCCAGGGGCAGGACATTAGCACAGCAAGGGAGGGGTGTGGCAGTGACATCACAAAGGCCTTTTGCAGGACCTCAGGCTATTGGTCAAAGGTGGTGGGGAGGTGGTGACCTCACAGAGATGCTGACATCAGCCAGGCAGGACAGGGGCGAGGGGCCAGGGAAACCTCAGAGACTCCCGTGGCTTTCCTTCAGCAAGTCTCCTTCTCGAGGTGTTGCTTTCAGGACTAAGAGAGTATTCGGGTTCATGTACGGGAGCGCCAGGAGGAACCTCTTTCGAGTTTTCTCCTTCCTTTTAGTGATTTTACTAGAAAACAGATGTCCCTGTTTAGAAGGTAAGAGCTTCCTCGAGGTTTGAAACCTGTTCAGTCTGATCCATCTGGTGACAGTTGAATTCTAGGCAAGGAAAACACGAGCTTAAGGAGGCAGAA
Source organism: Mauremys mutica (assembly GCF_020497125.1). Lineage (NCBI taxonomy): Eukaryota > Metazoa > Chordata > Testudines > Geoemydidae > Mauremys > Mauremys mutica. The sequence continues at coordinate 120,540 of NW_025423273.1, forward strand.
TTTTATTCCGCACCTGAGATTTTGTCCCTTAGAATCACTGGGGACATTAGGGTTTGTCCTTTTTGTTTCACCTTTTCCTTCATCCCTCCCTCCCTCCTTTCTCGTCGTCTCTTGCTTCGTTTGTCCTTTCTCCTGTTCCCCTCCCAACACTAGGAGAGTGGTGTGTGTGTGTGTGTGTGTGTGTTAGTTTGCAGGGACTGGTAGTGGGCAGTGTGCTCTGAGAATAGCCAAGCCTTTGATCACAGCAGAGCCCTGATTATGGGTCCTATAAAGGCAGACGAGGAGTCAGCCAGCAGGACAGGAGTCCAGGAGTCACAAACATAGGTGGGCACAGAGGAGTTTGAGTGGGAGTTTGTCAGGGGAGTGTGGGGAAGGGAGTATGTGGTGTTCTGGTTTTGTTTTGTGTGTGTGTGTTTCCCTTTTTCTCCTTGACAGGCATTTAGGTGGGAGGCTGTGACAGCTACAAAGGCAGCAGTGGTAGAGACCTCAGGAAGGGAAGCGACAATGAAGCTGATTGGATGTGGAAGCTGTGGAATGTACCTTATCCTGGAACAGGTACCTGAAAAGAGCTTCATTTGTATGAAGTGCCACCTGATAAGGCTGATGGAAGATCCAAGGTTTGGAGATGCAGGTGGAAACTCTGGTTGAGGTTTGAAGGGGATTTGAGCAGATGGCTGGGGGGAAGGAGAGAGGAGGCCGAAGGGAAAAGTGAAGACTCGCAGATACAAGCCGGACTGGAGAACTCTGAGGGGAGGCTGCTGGGTGAGGAAAGTGGCCCGTGGAAGCATGTGACTATGAGAACCAGGTGGAGGACAAGATCTATGGATGAGGGGAAAGCAGTGGACATGTTATTCCTTGACTTTAGCAAAGCTTTTGATACAGTCTCCCACAGTTTTCTTGCCAGCAAGTTAAAGAAATATGGGCTGGATGAATGGACTATAAGGTGGCTAGAAAGCTGGCTAGATTGTCGGGCTCAACACATGGTGATCAATGGCTCCATGTCTGGTTGGCAGCTGGTATCAAGCGGAGTGCCCCAAGGGTCGGTCCTGGGGCCGGTTTTGTTCAATATCTTCATTAATGATCTGGAGGATGGCGTGGATTGCACCCTCAGCAAGTTTGAAGATGACACTAAACTAGGAGGAGTGGTATATACAGTGGAGGGTAGGGGTAGGCTACAGAGTGACCTAGACAAATTGGAGGATTGGGCCAAAAGAAATCTGATGAGCTTCAACAAGGACAAGTGCAGAGTCCTGCACTTAGGACAGAATAATGCCATGCATTGATAGAGACTAGGGACCGAATGGCTAGACAGCAGTTGTGCAGAAAAGCACCTAGGGGTTACAGTGGACAAGAAGCTGGATATGAGTCAACAGTGTGAACCTTGTTGCCAAGGCTAATGGCATTTTGGGCTGTATAAGCAGGGGCATTGCCAGCAGATCGAGGGACGTGAAAAAATTGGAAAGAGTCCAGCGGAGGGCAACAAAAATGATTAGGGGGCTGGAGCACATGACTTATGAGGAGAGGCTAAGGGAACTGCGATTGTTTAGTCTGCAGAAGAGAAGAATGAGGGGGGATTTGATAGCTGCTTTCAACTACCTGAAAGGGGGTTCCAAAGAGGATGGATCTAGACTGTTCTCAGTGGTAGCAGATGACAGAACAAGGAGCAATGGTCTCAAGTTGCAGTGGGGGAGGTTTAGGTTGGATATTAGGAAAAACTTTTTCACTAGGAGGATGGTTTAGCACTAGGGTTTGTCTACACTACAAGAGTAGTTCGATTCAATTTAAGTCGATTTGTGGAATCGACCTTACAAAGTCGAATTTGTGTAGCCACACTATGGACAGTAATTCGCCTTTGTGAGTCCACACTAACGGGGCAAGCTTCGACATTGGAAGCGGTGCACTGTGGGCAGCTATCCCACAGTTCCCGCAGTCCCCGCTGCCCATTGGAATTCTGGGTCGAGCCCCCAATGCCTGCTGGGGGAAAAAATGTGTCGAGGGTGGTCTTGGGTAATTGTCATAATTCAACCGTCACTCCTGCCCTCCTTCCCTGAAAGCGCCAGCGGGAAATCTGTTCACGCACTTTTCTGGTCAGTGACAGCACGGACGCCACAGCACTACGAGCATGGAGCCCGCTGCGATCATCGCTGCACTTATGGCCGTTGTCAACTCCTCGCACTGTATCATCCACTTCTTCCACAGTCAGCTGCTGAGAAATCGGGTGAGGAGGCTCCTGCAGCGCGGTGAGGACATGAAGTCTCAGAGTGGCACAGACCTCTCAGAAAGCATGGGAGATCTTGTGGTCAGGAGGGGAGAAGGGGGAGTGGCAGAGACCCAGCCTGGGGTCCAGGAGAAAGGCGGTTGGGTGGAGGTCGACATGGAGGGTGGGGGTGGGGTTTGTGAAAAGTTGGTCCAGGGAAACTGATTCACTCCCAGGACATCGTGTGCAGGGGGGAGCACAGGGGCAGGGAGAGAGCCCCAGCCCCAGCCCCACAGAGCCCCAGAGGGATATTGGGGGCAGGGGAGGGGATGGAGGAAGGAGACACCCAGCCCCATAGACCCCCAGAGGCAGGAAATGAGGGGAGAAGGGGGGGAGGGAGGGATCCAGCCTATAGACCTGTAGGGGCCGGGAGATATTGGGGGCAGGAGGGGATGAAGGGGGGGTTGGCAGAGAGCATGTGGGCCCTGTCACCCGGTAAGGCTCCTGACCCTTGGGATGGACCCTTTGCTAATGGGACATGGGCCCTAAAAGGCCACTATTGGATTTGTGGTCAATACGCTTACCGTCGGCTACCACCCAATTGGTCCGGGGTATGTTATGTAGGATATATCAGGCCCCTATTCTTCCTACTACCTCTCCTACAAGGAAAAACTCTAGGAGTCAAAGTATATGATGATCTTATTAGGGAACAACGATCTATTGATTCCACTTTAACAGCTGGAAGTTCCCAAAAATGGGGTACAAGGAGTGGCCTCCTGAAAGAATCATAGAACATTATGGACCAGCCACGTGGAACCCTGATGAGCTCGTGACAGGAGCTAGGGAACCAATCTATAACCTGAATCGAATAATCAGATTGCAGGCTGTTTTGGAAAAAGTAACAAACCAAACAGCCATGGCACTCGATTTGTTAGCTGATCAAACAACTCAAATGAGAACCGCAAATTATCAGCATCATATAGCTCTTGATTATCTACTGGCAGAAGAAGGAGGATTGTGTGCAAAACTAAATGAATCAAATTGTTGCTTACAAATATATGATAATGGAAAGGCAGTTAAACGCTTAACAAAAGAAATGAGAAAGCTAACTCATGTCCCGGTACAAACCTGGAAAGGGTGGGACACAGATTGGCTTACCTCATGGTTGCCACAAAAAGAATGGATACGCAAATGCTTCCTTTTTGTTGTATGTATTATCATAGCCCTATTAGCTTTAGCCTGCCTTACCCCCTGTTTGGTAACACTAATCCGACGATTGATTAACCAAACTATAAATCAACGAGTCATGGTGTTACTCCAACCAGTGAAAGCTGAAGATTGGGGATACCAAAGCTCTTAAAATGCTTTCATAAAAAGGGGGGATTGATAGATATTATGATTTGTGCTAGGCTGTTATTTTGGGAATGTGCTTAGTTGTTCTAGGAAATGATGCTATTGCTAAATGATCCATGACCTGTTTGCATAACCAATAATAAATATTGAACAGTACCATGGTCCAAGGGGATAAACGTGGAATGTTTAGAGTACAAGTAAATAGACCTATGTACCCCACGTCCGCAAAATCCTGAAAATATGCTGTATCACCATGGTCTGATATGACGTCAAAAATGGTATATATATGTACTCACTGCTCTGCTTCGGGGTGTCACTCCTCTGGCATGAACCGAGGGGGACACCCGCTCAGCTGATCGCTTAAATAAAGGGCTGCTATCTGTTTATACTCCATCTTGGTCTCTGTGCCTCCTTGGGGTAATTGACTAGCTCGGGGGAGAACGAGCCCTTCTGGCTAACACTCCACCAATGGGAACTCTCCCATGCAAACTCCCCTGCTCGCTGGCTCCTGTGCCGCTGCCTGCTGGGCGGCCACTTTTATAGGCCCCTCCTCAGCCTAGCTCCGCCCCCTACTCAGGGTGCCGCTGCCCGCTCAGCAGTCTGCCCCGACGGGCCTCTACAGAGAGATACAAGCACTGCAAAGACAGAGATGCAAATCCAAATACCTGCTCCTCCAATGGGAACTCTCCCAGGCAAAATCCCCTGCTCGCTGGCTCCTGTGCAGCTGCCTGGCTGGGCGGCCGCTTTTATAGGCCCCTCCTCAGCCTAGCTCCGCCCCCTACTCAGGGCGCCGCTGCCCGCTCATAAGTCTGCCCCGACGGGCCTCTACAGAGAGATACAAGAACTACAAAGACAGATACAAGCACTACAAGCACTACAAAGACTCTGTAGAGGCCGACGGGCCTCTACAGAGATATACAAGCACTACAATGACAGAGATGCAAATCCAAATGCCTGCTCGTCCAATGGGAACTCTCCCACGCAAACTCTCCTGTTCGCCGCCCTGTTCGCCGCTCGCAGCTGTGCCGCTGCCTGACTGGGCGGCCGCGTTTATAGGCCCCTCCTCAGCCTAGCTCCGCCCCCTACTCAGGGCGCCGCTGCCCGCTCATAAGTCTGCCCCGACGGGCCTCTACAGAGAGATACAAGCACTACAAAGACAATTGCAAATCTACAAGACAGACGCAAATCCAATTACCTGCTCCTCCAATGGGAACTCTCCCACGCAAACTCCCCTGTTCGCTTGCTCCTTGCCGCTGCTCGCTGGCTCCTGTGCCGCTGCCTGGCTGGGCGGCCGCTTTTATAGGCCCCTCCGCAGCCTAGCTCCGGCCCCTACTCCGGGCGCCGCTGCCCGCTCAGAAGTCTGCCCCGACGGGCCTCTACAGAGATATACAAGCACTACAATGACAGAGATGCAAATCCAAATGCCTGCTCCTCCAATGGGAACTCTCCCACCCAAACTCCCTTGTTTCGCTGGCTCCTGTGCCGCAGCCTGGCTGGGCGGCCGCTTTTATAGGCCCCTCCTCATCCTAGCTTCGCCATCTACTCAGGGCGCCGCTGCCCTCTCAGCAGTCTGCCCCGACGGGCCTCTACAGAGAGATACAAGCACTACAAAGACAGAGGCAAATCCACAAAGACAGATGCAAATCCCAATACCTGCTCCTCCAATGGGAACTCTCCCACGCAAACTCCCCTGTTCGCTGGCTCCTCTGCCGCTGCTCGCAGCTGTGCCCCTGCCTGGCTGGACGGCGGCTTTTATAGGGTCCTACTCAGCCTAGCTCCGCCACCTACTTAGGGCGCCGCTGCCCGCTCAGCAGTCTGCCCCGACGGGCCTCTACAGAGAGATACAAGCACTACAAAGACATATGCAAATACACAAAGACAGATGCCAATCCAAATACCTGCTCCTCCAATGGGAACTCTCCCACACAAACTGCCCTGTTCGCTGGCTCCTGTGCCGCTGCCTGGCTGGGCTGCAGCTTTTATAGGCCCCTCTTCAGCCTAGCTCCACCCCCTACTCAGGGCGCCGCTGCCCGCTCAGCAGTCTGCCCCGACGGGCCTCTACAGAGAGATACAAGCACTAAAAAGACAGATGCAAATACACAAAGAGAGATGCAAATCCAAAATAACTGTTCCTCCAATGGGAACTCTCCCACTCAAACTCCCCTGTTCGCCCCCGTGTTTGCGGGCTCCTATGCAGCTGCCTGGATGGGCGGCCGCTTTGATAGGCCCCTCCTCAGCCTAGCTCCGCCCCCTACTCAGGGTGCCGCTGCCCGCTCAGCAGTCTGCCCCGACGGGCCTCTACAGAGAGGTACAAGCACTACAAAGACAGATGCAAATACACAAAGAGAGATGCAAATCCAAATACCTGCTCCTCCAATGGGAACTCTCCCACACAGACTCCCCTGTTCGCCGCCCTGTTTGCTGGCTCCTGTTGCTGCTGCTCGCTGGCTCCTGTGCCGCTGCCTGGCTACAAAAACAGATGCAAATCCACAAAGACAGATGCAAATCCAAATACCTGCTTCTCCAATGGGAACTCTCCCACGCATACTCCCCTGTTCACCACCCTGTTTGCTCGCTCCTGTGCCACTGCTCGCAGCTGGGCGGCCGCTTTTATAGGGCCCCTCCTCAGCCTAGCTCCGCCCCCTACTCAGGGCGCCAACTGCCCGATCAGCAGTCTGCACCGACGGGCCTCTACAGAGAGATACAAGCACTACAAAGACAGATGCAAATTCACAAAGACCAGATGCAAATCCAAATACCTGCTCCTCCAATGGGAACTCTCCCACGCAAACTCCCCTGTTCGCTGGCTCCTGTGCCGCTGCCTGGCTGGGCGGCCGCTTTTATAGGCCCCTCCTCAGCCTAGCTCCGCCCCCTACCCCGAGAGCCGATGCCCGCTCAGCAGTGTGCCCCGACGGGCCTCTACAGACAGATACAAGCAATACAAAGACAGATGCAAATCCACAAAGACAAATGCAAATCCAAATACCTGCTCCTCCAAAGGGAACTCTCCCACGCAAACTCCCGTGTTCGCTGGCTCCTGTGCCGCTGCTCGCTGGCTCCTGTGCCGCTACCTGGCTGGGCGGCCGCTTTTATAGACCCCTCTTCAGCCTAGCTCCGCCCCCTACTCAGGGCGCCGCTTCCCGCTCAGCAGTCTGCCCCGACGGGCCTCTACAGAGCGACACAACCACTACAAAGACAGATGCAAATCCAAATAACTGCTCCTTCAAAGGGAGCTCTCCAACGCAAACTCCCCTGTCGCCGCCCTGTTTGCTGGCACCAGTGCCGCCTGCCTGGCTGGGTGGCCGCTTTGATAGGCCCCTCCTCAGCCTAGCTCCGCCCCCTACTCAGGGAGCCGCTGCCCGCTCAGCAGTCTGCCCCGACGGGCCTCTACAGAGAGATACAAGCACTACAAAGGCAGATGCAAATCCAAATACCTGCTCCTCCAATGGGAACTCTCCCACCCAAACTCCACTGTTGGCGGCCCTGTTTGCTGGCTCCTGTGCCGCTGACTGGCTGGGCAGCCGCTTATAGGCCCCTCCTCAGCCTAGCTCCCGCCCCCTACTCCAGACGCCGCTGCCCCGCTCTGCAGTCTGCCCGACGGGCCTATACAGAGAGATACAAGCACTACAAAGACAGATGCAAATACACAAAGACAGATGCAAATCCAAATACCTGCTCCTCCAATGGGAACTCTACCACGCAAAGTCCCCTGTTCGCTGGCTCCTGTTCCATTAATTAATTTCATGTTTAATTTCATTGTCGCTGGTAACAACTTATTCAAAGATTACAAAATATAAACCTATAGGGCAGTTTTCTCTTAATTCCCATTTCCATCCAGTCAGCTTTGTGTGAAGTCACATTCTACAATAACCGAGGAGCCTTCCATTTCTGTGAGTTCATTTCTCCCTGGGACTTCTCCCATGAGTGTGGGTGGAAGGCGTCTCACGCTATGTGGGAAGGCTGCATTATGAGAAAAATCACCTGTGCTCTATTTTCACACTTTCTAATCTTTCAGAGTAGCAGGAGGTGGAGAAGTGATAAAAATGCGTAAGACTAAGTAGCAAACCTGAGACCAAACCACAGACTCTGGACTCATGTATCCTGCAGTCTGAACTTGGAATTTGATACATTCCCTCATTAGGTACAATCATCTCCCCAGCATGGAAGAGCTTCTTGTCCAACAAGGCAGCCAGATTGGGACCCGTAGGCATAGAATGGCTCTGAAGGAATCAGCTGTTTCTCTCTGTGCTTCATGAGACTTCGGATCCAAATGGTAAAAGACAGTTGTGCCCAATTTAATCATGGCATCTTTTAGGAGTGTGATCAATGCCTCTTAACTAGGGAGCAGCGTTCTAAAAGTAGTTTACCTCAGCCACAGGTCACCATAACTTCCATCTCTGGGGCAAAAATCAACCACTAGTTCATGTCAAATCTTTTACCTTACTTGGAATAATTTCACACTTCTCTGGCATAGAATTCTTCACCAAACACACAACGTATCAGTAGCAATAGTGAGGTATAACTTCCCCAAATATACCCTTTTAGTTCTTTAATCTCATGGCACAGATTTAAAATAGGGATTAAATTCAGGTGCATTTTAGAATCTCTGTAAGACACCAAATATCAGGTATGTATTAAAAGTAGGTATCTTTCTGCAGCTATATCACATTCAACACAAATTTCATTTTCTACACATTTGCAGCATCTCACAAGGTGAACAGAAATGTCACTTCCATTTTTCCCATCTCTACCTAGATAGGGATTGCATTTCCCAAATAATAGGCAACATGCACCTGATTAGGAAGGAGATAACTTCAGGAGTGAGCTCCTGCAGGGCCTGGGCCACAACTGCTTTCGGAGTCCAATGCATGGGTATTTTGCTTAGTTCCAAATCACTTACTAGGGAATCCTCTTCTCAGCCCTTCAGAGAAAATATTGACCTACCCAATTGAACAACGGGGGGTTGGGATGGTGATGGGGAATAAGAGAATCCCTCTGACTTACCCTATCTTCTTCTGTTGTTATAAAGGGTGAAATGACATTTTCCCCTATCCCTGCCCTGTTCCTGCTCTTTGTTATAGTTCAATATATTTTAAGTGTGGAAAATGATAATAAAAATATCTGCTCCCCAGCACAACCTGAAGCAACATCAGAGCAACTGGGAATGAAACAATTGGTTCCCCAAGGGAGAACTCGATGACTAACAATTGCTGTGAAATGGGGGAACAGTATAACCGTGATGCTCAGGGTTTGTTTAGACTAGGAAAAGCGATGGAGTTTAGGTCACGTCAAGGGGGAAGCTAATACCAATCCCTGCACCTGGGCGCATCTGCTCTACAACTATACTTGTCTTTTTACCCCAAGATCACTAACTTGAGCAGCCAACGCCATGTACAGCTCTAGTGGATGTTAGGCACAGGTAGTTTTTGCCTCAGTGTAGCTTGTTGGGATCAAACCTCTCTCCCAGCTGGAGCTGATGAACATTCCGGGCTGGAGGGCCTTCTAGGATGAGAAAACTGGCTCTGTGGATATGTGGAATGTGGTGGAGGTGATATATCTTGACTTTAGCAAAGTTTTTGCTACAGTCTCCCACAGTATTCTTACTAGCAAGTTAAAAAAGTATGGATTGGATGAATGGACTATAAGGAGGATAGAAAGCTGGCTACATTGTTGGGCTCAATGGGTAGTGATCAATGGCTTGATGTCAAGTTGGCAGCAAGTATTACGTGGAGTGCCCCAGGGGTCGGTCCTGGTGCCGGTTATGTTCAACATCTTTATTAATGATCTGGATGATGGGATTAATTGCACCCTCGGCAAGTTTGCAGATGACACTAAGATGGGGGGGAAGAGGTATTTACACTGGAGGGCAGGGATAGGGTCCAGAGTGACCTAGACAAAGTAGAGGATTGGGTCAAAAGAACTCTAATGAGGTTCAGCAAGGGACAAGTGCAGAGTCCTACACTTAGGAAGGAAGAATCCCATGCACCGCTAAAGGCTAGGGACTGACTGGCTAAGCGGCAATTCTGCAGAAAAGAACCTGGGAATTACATTGGATGAGAAGCTGGATGAGAATCAGCTTCTCATCCAATGTAGGAAGGAGGAATAGCTCAGTGGTTTGAGCATTGGCCTGCTAAACCCAGGATTGTGAGTTCAATCCTTGACGGGGCCACTTAGGGATCTGAGGCAAAAACTGGTCCTGCTAGTGAAGGCAGGGGGCTGGACTCGATGACCTTTCAAGGTCCCTTCCAGTTCTAGGAGATTGGTACATCTCCAATTATTACCTTTTAGTACCAGTGTGCCCTCGTTGCCAAGGAGGCCAATGGCATATCGGGCTGTATTAGTAGGAGCATTTCCAGCAGATCAAGGGAAGTGATTATTTCTGTCTATTCAGCGCTGGTGAGGCCACACCTGGAGTATTGCATCCAGTTTTGGTCCTCCCACTACAGAAGGGATGTGGACAAATTGGAGAGAGTCCAGCGGAGGACAACAAAAATGATTAGGGGGCTGGGGCACATGACTTTCGAAGAGAGGCTGAGGGAACGGGGGTTATTTATTCTGCAGAAAACAACAGTGATGGGGGGATTTGATAGCAGCCTTCAACTACCTGAAGGGGGGTTCCAAAGAGGATGGAGCTTGGTTGTTCTCAGTGGTCACAGACGACAGAACAAGAGGCAATGGTCTCAAGTTGCAGTGGGGGAGGTCTAGGTTGGATATTAGGAAACACTATTTCACTAGGAGGGTGGTGAAGCACTGGAATGGGTTACCTAGGAAGGTGGTGGAATTTCCATACTTAGAGATTTCCAAGGCACAGCTTGGCAAAGCCTTGACTGGGATGATTGAATTAGTATGGGTCCTGCTTTGAGCAGGGGATTGAACTAGATGACCTCCTGAGGTCTCCTCCAACCCTAATATTCTATGAGTCTATAACACACACTCCTATGACTCCAAAGGAAAGCAGTTGATAGAAAAGATCACAGGACTGACCCCAAAGAAGGGTGAGCTGCAAAAGGCAGAAGCAGGCAACTCATCTGGGGGAGCCGAGAGACCATAGTGAAGATGCAAAGATCACTATGTGGGAATTAGCAAATGTGATTTTTTTTTAAATCTTTTGGCCAGCCCTAGTCAAGGCATTTATTACAGTTCTCTCTCGTGTGGATTGTCTGATGTCTAATAAGGTTTGAGCTCCGATTGAAGCATTTCCCACACTCAGAGCACGTGTAGGGTTTCTCTCCTGTGTGGATTCTTCGATGGGTGATAAGCTGTGAGCTCCGATTGAAGCGTTTCCCACACTCGGAACATCCATAAGGTTTCCCACCTGTGTGGATTGTCTGATGTGTGTGGTAAGGTGTGAGCGCTGATTGAAGCTTTTCCCGCACTCATGGCATGTGTAGGGCGTCTCTCCTGTGTGGATTCGCTGGTGTGAGATGAGGGCTGAACTATCAGTGAAGCATTTCCCGCACTCAGAGCATCCATAAGGTTTCTCCCCAGTGTGGATTCTTCTACGTGTGATAAGGTGTGAGTGCCGATTGAAGCGTTTCCCGCACTCAGCGCATCCATAAGGTTTCTCACCCGTGTGGATTGTCTGATGCGTGATAAGGTGTGAGCTCCGACTGAAGCTTTTCCCGTACTCAGAGCACGTGTAGGGCGTCTCTCCTGTGTGGATTCTAATATGTGTGATAAGCTGTGAGTGCTGATTAAAGCTTTTTCCCACATTCAGAGCATGTGTAGGGCGTCTCTCCTGTGTGGATTCTACAAAGAGTGATAAGGTGTGAGTGCCAACAAAAGCTTTTCCCACACTCAGAGCATGTGTAGGGCCGCTCTCCTGTGTGGATTCGACGATGTGAGATGAGGGTTGAACTATCAATGAAGCATTTCCCACACTCAGAGCATCCGTAAGGTTTCTCACCCGTGTGGATTCTCCTATGTGTGATAAGGGCAGAGCTTCGATTGAAGCGTTTCCCGCACTCAGAGCATCCATAAGGTTTCTCACCCGTGTGTATTCTCCTATGTGTGATAAGGGCGGAGTGCCGATTGAAGTGTTTCCTGCACTCAGAGCACTTGTAGTGTTTCTCTCCCCTGTGAATTCTCTGATGTGTGAAAAGGTCTGAGCTCCCATTGAAGCTTTTCCTGCACTTATGGCATGTGTAGCATGTCTCTTCCAAGTTGATTTCCTTGCGTGCAATAAGGTCTGAGTGGCTACTGAAGTTTTCCTCTGGCCTCTGCTGAGTCTCACAGGCGTTTGCTTTTTCTGGGAGTGCACAACTCCCTAAAACATTCCCTTTGGAGCTTCCTTTTAACATCCCATGTTGCTCAGCATCTTCCTGCTGGGGTTCCTCCTCATTCTCATTCACCTTCCCATCACCTGATGGGAGACAGAGAGAATCCAGACATAGGTCACTCCCTGTGCCTGAAAGAAATGAAATCTCAGAGACAGGAATTGAAAAAGGAATGAACAAAACAAAATACAAGTGGGGGAGATCAAACCTATCAGGAGCTGATTTTCCCCAAACCTTTCCCCAGAGGAGAGAGGAAGGGATCAGTTTTGGTCCACATCTCACCAGAACACTCTGGGGGAAGCTATATTGGTGAGAGACCTGCTGCCAGTTGTCAGTCAGTATAGGTGGGAAGCCATGAGTGACCTCTGCCTAAAGATTCCACATCTGCAAGGAACAATCCTGAACTTGGAGAGCTCACAAGGTCTTTTGTAGGGCATCCCAATTGTTTCCTGTACTCAAAGACAGTTTTTTTAGTTGGTTTAACCAATTCCTCACCTGTGTAGGCAGCTCTCAGGAGCACTTCTTTCTCAGAGCCCTGGAGGTCCGGGACCCACGGCTCTTCCCCTCGTTCCAGCTGCGAGATCACATCAGGTTTTGAAACTGGAAACCCTACTAAAGGCAAAGAAAACAAGGTGGTATTGGGCTGTTAGGAATATGATTATGTGTGGATAGTGCCCATCACCACCAGATAAAGAGAAAGATCTTAAGATGGTTAAAGAAAACTTAGTTTGATAGCAGCCTGTCTGGCAAGAAATCATTTATCAACAGTTCTGGTTGTGAAACTCTCATTTCGGTATTGCTTTATCTTCATGTCCCCCACTTTTCTATTGTTAATCTGTCTGGTTCTCTAATTGTTTCTGACTGCTGTATAAATAATTTTGCTAGGTGCAAGTTAATTAGGGTAGTGGGATATAATTGGTTAGAGAATTACGTTACAATATGTTAGGATTGGTTAGTTAAATGTCAGTACTGTGATTGGTTAAGGTACAGCTGAGAATATTACTACATAAACTGGTGTTAAACAGGAGGGGGAATGGAAATTGGAATTATGTTTGTTAAGGGCGGAACGGGAATAGCGAATGGGGAAGAGAGACACGCACAAGGCTCTGCAGTGTCAGAGCTTGGAAGGGTGACACGGCGTAAATGCTCTGCAGCATCAGAGCTGGGAATGGAACACCGTGGAACAGACTCTATCGGCACACAGAGATAAACCCTACTGGTGTGAAGGGCTTCGGAATATGCTTGCTTGGAAACTAACCCCAATAAACATCGTATTATCCACACTTTGGACTTCTGGTCTTTTGCTGCTTGCAGTCTGCATGACAAGAACCAGGGAAGTGGGAAGGTGATGGGAAAGCCCTCTAACAAATAGACATGATCTGATAACCTAGACGTAAGCCTTAGAGGAAGGTTTTAATACACTATGGAACGGATCAGGGATTCCCACAAGGACTGATGCGGGGGAGATGGTAAACATGCATTTAGATCCTTTTCTTGTTTTATCTCTTTTTCCCATAAGGCTGAACCTCTGGCGCAGTGTCATGGATGCACAGGCTCTGTGCAATGCCCTGGCTTTTAAACAGTCCTTGGGAGGTGCCCCTTGCGTGTGCTAGACCCCCAAGGGCTCCCACTCTTCCACAAGGACAGGCCATGTAGCTTCAACACTTGAGACTGAGCCTCTGGCTTCAACACTCCTACTTCAACCTGTGAGCTCTGCCAGCAGGTCCAGCTGAACAACACTCCTGTTCAAAGACTGTTCCTCATTCATGCTTCAATGCACCTCAGCAAGTTTTTGTTGTGACACTGGGCAGACTGTTAAAATATAGCAGGGTTTATTAGTCAACTGAAACACAGCATTAGAAAGGCTTTAGATTAGGACAGAGAAGCAAAGACAATATAGTCCATACTGGCCAATGCCCTTGAGGACATGCTGCTGTTAAAAACAGTTTTGTTTCCTTTCACTTTGCCTGTCCATTTGTCTTAGCTCCGGTAGAGCTCCGTGTGTCTGCTAACCCAGTTCTTCCTGCTCCCAAAAACATAACGAGTCCATGTATGCTTCACTCAGCCAAGCGGAGATCCTCTCATGGACAGGTGAGAATTATTCCCTTGTCTCTGTCGGGTATTCCATTGATGTAGGTTGGTCCCAGCCTGTCCTTAATGACCCATTCATATCACCCCATGACAGCTATGTGACAAATCACCTCATGTCTCCTCTTCTTTATAATCATAGCAATACCAATCAGAAGGAAACTGAGGTGTGTATTGGCATCATACAAGTATCACCAAAATTCCCATCTCTATCACACACACACTGCTCACAGTCCCTGGAGAGAAAGCAAAGCACGGGAACTGGACAATAGTCCCAGTGAACACAGTGGAGGACAAGCTGCAATCCTCAAACCCTGGTCAAAAAGGAGAGGCATGTGGGTCCCTACCCATAGAGAGGGGCTGGCTAGAGGCCTGATACCTGACAGGGCATTCCTAGAGCAGACCATGGAGGAAGGTCAAAGGTTTAGCTACCCCAGAACTGTGGCATTGCAAAAGCACATTTACTCAATTTAGAATTCTATGGGTGGCATATTTTCCTCTTCAAATGAGGAAAAGGCATGAAAGCTGTAGTTATTAATGTCTCCAATAAGGATACATTAAATGCAATTTTAAAATGACTGACGGCACCAAAAAGGCACATGTCCAAAAATTATTCTGATAGATTGGAGATAAGGCAAAAACATGGGGGCAAGGAAACTTGTCAAAACTTGTATGATGAATAAAGGTATAAAGTTATTACTACTCAGGTTCTTCAGAGACCCCATAGCTTCTAATAAATGGGTGGACAGGACTCCTTACCCAGAAAGACCACCGTCTCATAGTTCTCCTGCATGGCATCCCTGTAAAGGGTTCTCTGAGTGGGGTCCAGCAGAGCCCCCTCTTCCCTGGTGAAATACACAGCCACCTCCTCGAAGGTCACCGGCCCCTGAAAGAGCAAAAGTCCAACACTCAGTACCTGCTTCCCCACTATTCACGGAACAGCAGTGCCAGGAAAATGGAAGCTCTGTGAGGTACATGTTAACAGAGTCCCACCCCACCTTGCTTAGAGCAGCCAGAAGGCATCAGAGGGTAGAAAGAGAGAAACTTTGTCTCTCAGCTGACAGACGGAGGCAGGGTTGTCACATTTATGACATACTTACTAGCCAGAGCTTGATATAGGAGATGGGGCTGTCTCTGGACCCTGCTGGTGTCTCCCTAGTAGGAATCCCACCACTCTCCAAATAAAATATATGGAAGAAAGGGGAAGTCAATAGTAAAGAATATAAGTGAGAAGGTCAGAATTGTAGAAAACAATGACAATGAGAAGGAAGTTTTTAAAAGTATATTAAGTACAAAATTAATCCTAAATGGTAGTGGTAAATTACTAGACGGAAATGGCAGAATTATCAAAAATAATGCAGAAGAGGTAAAAGTGTTCAATAAATATTTCTCTCCTGGATTTGGAGAAAAACAGATGATGTACTCGTATTATAAGATGTTGATGACGACACTCTTTCCATTCCAACAAGAACTCATGAGGACGTTAAACAGCAGCTATTAAAAGTTAGATGTGTTTAAATCAGCAGGTCCAGATAACTTGTATCCAAGAGTTTTAAAAGGCCTGGTAGAGGAGCATGGTGGACTGTTAATGCTGATTTTAATTAGAACTTGGAACACTGGGGAAATCCCAGAAGACAGGAATAAAGCTAATGCAGTTCCAATATTTAAAAAGTGTAAAAGAGATGACCCAGCTAATTACAAGAGTATCAGTCTGACATCGATATTGGACAAGATAATGGAGCAGCCAATACTGGATTTTACTGATAAAGAATGAAAGGAGGGTAATATAATTAGTACCCATGAACAAAGGTTTAGAGAAAATAGATCCTATCAAACTAACTGGATATCCTTATTGGATGAGTTCAGAAGTTTGGTTGCAGCTAATCGTATTAATGTAATATACCTAGACTTCTGTAAGGCATATGACTTGTTTCAGCACAATATTTTGACTAAAAAACTAGAATGATATAAAATAAACACAGCATACATTAAATAGATTAAAAACTGGGATTGTAAATGGGGAACCATGGTCGACTGGATTTATTTCTAACAGGTTCCATCAAGGACTGGATCTTGGCCCTTTGTTATTTAACATTCTTATCAATGACCTAGAAGAGAATATAAATTGTCACTGATAAAGTCTGCAGTTGCCACAAAGACTGGGGGTGGTAGTAACAAATGAAGTGTCAATAGATTCAGGCTCCAGCACTGGGAGTCTGGGAAGTTTTCCCAGCCCTGGCTGGAAGGTTATTTCCTGTTCCACAAAGACGGGAAGTTCCATTCCCAACTCTTGTGCCTTGAAATTAGGCCCTGACACTACACCCCACATTCAGCATAGTGGTATGATAATAATAGGATTAGGTCATAATTATGATGCATTATGTGCAAGATGGGTCATGTGCAGTGTCACTGGAAAAGTTATGATTTGCTGAATAGGATTATCCTATTTGTGTGCGCAGAGCATGTTTGTATCTGAAGTTATGAATATTGACTATATATCTGTATTTCATAAGGTGCTTACTCTGGGTAACACCCACAACGAGCCTTTCGGGTACAACAATGAAGAGGCCAGACACTGCTGATGGCTCATCAACAAAGACAATGGACCGTGGAAGAGCTTAGCCTTCCTGTGAATGTTTCAGCCAGCCTATGAGTCATGGCTACTATGATTCAGCAGGGCACTCTAGGGCATGTGACCAGACCACATGACACTGAACTCCATTTTGGTACCTCTATTTTTCAACAAACTGGACTGGGAACTTAGTTTGGAACAAATGGTTCCCGCCATATGGAAAAGCTACATAAGGTGGGGTGTGACATCATCTCTTGGCCTCATTCCCCACACAAGAGAACTCCTGGAAGCACCTGAGGAACAAAGACTGAACTGGGGGAAGTGTTGGTCCCATGATAAAGGGATTTCTAGCTTGTGTATGGAAACTTGGGGGACTGCTTGTACCATCAGTCAGGGTGAGAAACTGCTAATTCAAATTCTATCCATCTAGTATGTTAGGCTTAGTTTGAGGTTTTGGTTATCTGCTAAGTAATCGGCTTTGATCTGTTTGCTATCACTTGGAATTGTTGGGACATGTTATGATTCAGTAAAAGAGCAGGGAACTGCTAATGTGCAGACATGGGATTAGGGGACAAAGGCATAAGCAGGCAGGAATTCTTTGCTTAATAAATAAGCTGCCATATTTTTCCTTTCCCTGTTGCTTGTAAGAATTGACATTGATGCAGCTGCATGAGAAATGTAGTTGTCGGAATGAATGTCCTTTGTGTGAAAGAAGGTAAAAGAAATGTTACCTCCCCCTCCCTTCCTTTCCCAGCTACATAAACAAGCCCTGGCTTATGGCCCCTTCCTCCCTCCCTGAGAACTGCTCATTGACCCTTCCTCCATACCCTGAGAACTGCTGTTTAGGGAAATTTGTAGCAACACATTAATACAAAGTACTGTATTTTCAAGGTAAAAATGTCTGTATAACATGCGTAATCCTGTGACTAACAGCTAGGGGTGGGTATACTAACAGTATGGGTGTTTCTATTACTTAATAAGGGCTTTGGGGTGTTGTAATGGAGGTGTGTACATACTAAGTTAGATAAAAGGAGTGTGATGTAACTAATCCAGTGCTTACTCGACAATTGGGTCGAGGGGAACAAGCATCGCAATAAAGAAGGCTGTACTCATATCTGCTTCTGGGTCAACCTGCTGTGGAAGCGAGAACTAAGTTTTTCTCCGACACTGCTCCTGTATTCTTCTAACAAAAATCACTTTATCTTTCTGCAGTTAATAAACTCGTTTTCTGCTTTATCTTAACCAGTGTTAAGTATTTTGAGTGAAGTGTCTGGGGAAAATCTGAGCTGGGTTAGCACAAGCTTGCTGTGCACATCTTTCCCATATCGAGGGGAAGGCAAATTATATTAATGAGCTGACATTACAGAGATCCTGGTGCACTATAAGATGGTATAATTCTGAATTTATACTACAGCAAGTGTGCAAGGTTGGGGAGCTGGGAAATTGGCTGTTGTCGTCTATCTGTCCTTGAGCGGCTTAGGTAAAGCACTCAGGTAGCTTAGTTGTGTGTATGGCGCCACCTGCTGTCGTGTTGGGTGATAAAGCCTGGAGAGGCTGGCTGAATCTCCAGCAAATCAGTGTGAGAAGGGCCAGCCCAGCTTCAGGGTTAGAGGGCACAGCGGTTCCCAGAACCTCCCCAGACTGCACCCCAGGGTGACAACCCATCACACCCTAGATTACACAAGTCCCAGCGAGATTGTAACATCCTGTTTATTTCCTGCCTCCCACCACCTGTAGCAGCTACCACCTTCCTATGCCTTTACTGCTCCTTTCCCTCCAAGCAGAGCCCACCACCAGCTCCCTGATAACCTCTTACCTGAGCCAGCTCCATTGCAGCCATTTCCTTCCCCATGGGAGGATGGGATAATCTGGAACAAATATGGACGTTATTTTGTAGCCTGCCAGGGCAAGAAGGGCAATGTGAGAGAATTCAGACAGGGCTTTTGTCCATTCCACAAGCCAATTCCCCCCAGGATTTTTCCCTGCTAATGGACATTCTAGGTTCTGCCACACTCTGAAGCACAAAGTGACCTTATTCCAGTACAGGTCTAGCCCCCTCCTACCAGGGTGTAACCCTCTGAAACCCTCCCAGTAGCAGAGTCTCTGTGTTACACTTATCAAGTTTGCGGATGATACCAAAATGGGAGGGGCTGCAAGTGCTTTGGAGGATAGGATTAAAATTCAAAATGATCTGGACAAACTGGAGAAATGGTCTGAAGTAAATAGGATGAAATTCAATAAGAACAAATGCAAAGTACTCCACTTAGGAAGGAACAATCAGTTGCACACATACAAAATGGGAAATGACTGCCTAGGAAGGAGTGCTGCGGAAAGGGATCTGGGGGTCATAGTGGATCACAAGCTAAATATGAGTCAACAGTGTAACGCTGTTGCAAAAAAAGAAAACATTCTGGGATATATTAGCAGGAGTACTGTGAGCAAGACATGAGAAGTCATTCTTCTGCTCTACTTCGAACTAATTAGGCCACAACTGGACTACTGTGTCCAGTTACGGGTGCCACATTTCAGGAAAGATGTGGACAAATTGCAGAAAGTCCAGAGAAGAGCAAAAAAAAAATGATCAAGAGATCTAGAAAACATGACCTAGGAGGGAAGATTGAAAACACTGTGTTTGTTTTAGTTTGGAGAAGAGAAGACTGAGAAGGGACATGATCAGAGTTTTCAAGTACATAAAAGGTTGTTACAAAGATGCGGGAGAAAAATTGTTCATTTTTAACCTCTGAGGATAGGATAAGAAGCAATGGGCTTAAATTGCAGCAAGGGCGGTTTTAGGATGGAGATTAGGAAAAAAAACCTCCCTAACTGTCAGAGTTGTTAAGTACTGGAATAAATTGCCTAGGTGGTTCTGGAATCTCCAACATTGGGAATTTTTAAGAGCAGGCTGGACAAACACCTGTCAGGGATGGTCTAGATAATACTTAGTCCTCCCTTGAAGGCAGGGGACTGGACTAGCTACCTCTCAAGGTCCCTTCCAGTTCTATGATTATATCAATCAAAGGCCAGAGAAGAGCAGAATCAAAGGAATCACTCTGGGGATTCTCCCTGTCACTGTCCCCAAGGCAGCTCGCTCAGGTTTGCAAAGTTGTTTGCTGCACCACCCTTTATACAGTCTCTCCTGGGAGTGCCCTTTCAAGGGCTTGGCCTATTTTTAGCTTTTGGGAAGCGTGACCCCGCGGGCTCTGAGACTGGGCCTTCTTGCCTCAGCACATCTTGTTCCTTTCTGTGGCTCCCCAGCGAGTGCCACAGCCTCATACAGACTGTGAACATAAGAAGAGCCCACTGCCTCAGACCAATGGTCCAATCTAGCTCAGTGGCCAATGCCAGGTGCTTCAGAGGGAATGAACAGAACAGGTAACCATCAACTGATCCATCCCCTGTCAACCATTCCCAGCTTCTGGCAAACAGAGGCTAGAGACACCATCCCTGCCCAGCCTGCCTGTGACACTGGCAGGATGAGGTGTTACAACTTCTTGCCAAAAAGCACCCCATTGTCTTACATTGAAACAGGGACAAACGCCGATTCGAGCAGGAAATCAGTACTGACACTTTCACCTGTGTTAGTATTGTTATAGAGTTGATATTAGAAATTATAAGCAATGTGTTTATGACTTCATTAAATGCTTGTGAGTTGCAGCCCTGGATATATATCATGACTAGTGTGAATTGTGCAGCCTCTGTGAGAGTTCATGTAAAGATACACCAGAGGAAGAGAGACTTTACCTATGTGAAGTGCCTGATTGGCAACAGAATCCCATTACACCCTGCCTGGGAGGAAAGGTCCATCAACACCAGATGGACCATTACGGGATGTTAAAGAAGACACAAGGACTGTTGTTTAGTTGCTCTTTTGACTTCCCAGTAGTCTGAGTTTACACAAGATCAAGATCATCATGCGGCAAGGCAAGGGGGTTAAAGAAACCCCATACACGAAATGTAGTGAGGCCGGGGGTGAGTGGCTTCCCCGCCGCCCCAGAGTGGGAAGTAGCCCATCCGGAGGCTTGGAGTGGGCAGAGCTAGCGACGAGCTGAGCTCATCTCCCCTCATGAGGGGTCAGGCGGTGACCCAGAACAAGTAAAGGCCGGCCCTCAGAGCTCACTAGGAGCCCGAGACTGCCGGAGAGCAACAGACTTCCCTATGGGAACCCAATGACTAGGAAACCCCCGCAGCCCAAGGCGGCCGTCCAGACTGGCCAGACCGGCCCTGCGCCCGCTATCCGGAGGAGTTGCCAGGCCTGCCGATCAACCCCTGCCCCGAAGAACCCATGCTCCTGGATCCCCCAGAGGCCAACACCAAGACCCAGTTTGGGCCCGAGGGGGAGTGTGGAAATAGCCCGGGGGCAGCCGATCCCAGTCTGGATAGTCTGGATAGTCTGTCGGTGTGTTGCAGCCAGGATCCCCACTGACTACGCACTGGGTCTTCTGCTGCTGCTAGTGCCCCGGGCTGGGATGCAGTGGAGTGGGAGGGCCTGTGTCCCCCTGCCACCCAACTCCTGGGTGGAAGACTCTCCCTCTCCCTGGCCTGAAAAGGCTGGGACCTATTGTTACTGCTGACCCTGCCTGAGGGCCTGAGCCCCTGACTCAGTGTTTGTTGCCCC